>NW_021703779.1:89985323-90103238 GCF_005190385.1 Monodon monoceros | reverse complement strand
TGGCTATTCGGGGTCTTTTGTGTTTCCATACAAATTGTGAAATTTTTGTTCTAGTTCTGTGAAAAATGCCAGTGGTAGTTGGATAGGGATTGCATTGAATGTGTAGATTGCTTTGGGTAGGAGAGTCATTTTCAGAATGTTGATTCTTCCAATCCAAGAACATGGTATATCTCTCCATCTATTTGTATCATCTTTAATTTCTTTCATCAGTGTCTTATAATTTTCTGCATACAGGTCTTTTGTCTCCTTAGGTAGGTTTATCCCTAGATATTTTATTCTTTTTGTTGCAGTGGTAAATGGGAGTGTTTTCTTGATTTCACTTTCAGATATTTCATCATTAGTGTTTAGGAATGCCAGAGATTTCTGTGCATCAATTTTGTATCCTGAACTTTAACCAAATTCATTGATTAGCTCTAGTAGTTTTCTGGTAGCATCTTTAGGATTCTCTATGTATAGTATCATGTCATCTGCAAACAGTGACAGCTTTACTTCTTCTTTTCCGTTTTGGATTCCCTTTATTTCCTTTTCTTCTCTGATTGCTGTTGCTGAAACTTCCAAAATTATGTTGAATAAGAGTGGTGAGAGTGGGCAACCTTGTCTTGTTCCTGATCTTAGTGGAAATGCTTTCAGATTTTCACCATTGAGGACGATGTTGGCTGTGGGTTTCTCATATATGGCCTTTATTATGTTGAGGAAAGTTCCCTCTATGCCTACTTTCTGCAGGGTTTTTATCATAAATGGGTGTTGAATTTTGTTGAAAGCTTTCTCTGCATCTATTGAGATGATCATATGGTTTTTCTCCTTCAATTTGTTAATATGATTTATTACATTGATTGATTTGCGTATGTTAATGAATCCTTGCATTCCTGGAATAAACCCCACTTGATCATGGTGTGTGATCCTTTTAATGTGCTGTTGGAGTCTGTTTGCTAGTATTTTGTTGAGGATTTTTTCATCTATGTTCATCAGTGATATTGGCCTGTAGTTTTCTTTCTTTGTGACATCCTTGTCTGGTTTTGGTATCAGGGTGATGGTGACCTCATAGAATGAGTTTGGGAGTGTTCCTCCCTCTGCTATATTTTGGAAGAGTTTGAGAAGGATAGGTGTTAGCTCTTCTGTAAATGTTTGACAGAATTCGCCTGTGAAGCCATCTGGTCCTGGGCTTTTGTTTGTTGGAAGATTTTTAATCACAGTTTCAATTTCAGTGCTTGTGATTGATCTTTTTATATTTTCTGTTTCTTCCTGATTCAGTCTTGGCAGGTTGTGCATTTCTAAGAATTTGTCCATTTCTTCCAGGTTGTCCATTTTATTGGCATAGAGTTGCTTGTAGTAATCTCTCATGATCTTTTGTATTTCTGCAGTGTCACTTGTTACTTCTCCTTTTTCATTTCTAATTCTATTGATTTCAGTGTTCTCCCTTTTTTTCTTGATGAGTCTGGCTAATTGTTTATCAATTTTGTTTATCTTCTCAAAGAACCAGCTTTTAGTTTTATCGATCTTTGCTATTGTTTCCTTCATTTCTTTTTCATTTATTTCTGATCTGATTTTTATGATTTCTTTCCTTCTGCTAACTTAGGAGTTTTTTTGTCCTTCTCTCTCTAATTGCTTTAGGTGCAAGGTTAGATTGTTTATTCGAGATGTTTCCTGTTTCTTAAGGTAGGATGGTATTGCTATAAACTTCCCTCTTACAACTGCTTTTGCTGCATCCCATAGATTTTTGAGTCTTCGTGTCTCCATTGTCATTTGTTTCTAGGTATTTTTTGATTTCCTCTTTGATTTCTTCAGTGATTACTTCGTTATTAAGTAGTGTATTGTTTAGCCTCCATGTGTTTGTATTTTTTACAGATCATTTCCTGTAACTGATATCTAGTCTCATAGCGTTGTGGTTGGAAAAGATACTTGATACAATTTCAATTTTCTTACATTTACCAAGGCTTGATTTGTGACCCAAGATACGATCTATCCTGGGGAATGTTCCATGAGCACTTGAGATAAATGTGTATTCTGTTGTTTTTGGATGGAAAGTCCTATAAATATCAATTAAGTCCGTCTTGTTTAATGTATCATTTAAAGCTTGTGTTTCCTTATTTATTTTCATTTTGGATGATCTGTCCATTGGTGAAAGTGGGGTGTTAAAGTCCCCTACTATGAATGTGTTACTGTCGATTTCCCCTTTTATGGCTGTTAGTATTTGCCTTATGTATTGAGGTGCTCCTATGTTGGGTGCATAAATGTTTACAATTGTTATATCTTCTTCTTGGATCGATCCCTTGATCATTATGTAGTGTCCTTCTTTGTCTCTTCTAAGATTCTTTATTTTAAAGTCTATTTTGTCTGATATGAGAATTGCTAGTCCAGCTTTCTTTTGGTTTCCATTTGCATGAAATATCTTTTTCCATCCCCTTTCAGTCTGTGTGTGTCTCTAGGTCTGAAGTGGGTCTCTTGTAGACAGCATATATATGGGTCTTGTTTTTGTATCCATTCAGCCAATCTGTGTCTTTTGGTGAGAGCATTTAGTCCATTTACATTTAAGGTAATTATTGATATGTATGTTCCTATTCCCATTTTCTTAATTGTTTTGGGTTCGTTATTGTAGGTCTTTTCCTTCTCTTGTGTTTCTTGCCTAGAGAAGTTCCTTTAGCAGTTGTTGTAATGCTGGTTTGGTGGTGCTGAACTCTCTCAGCTTTTGCTTGTCTGTAAAGGTTTTAATTTCTCCATCAAATGTGAATGAGATCCTTGCTGGGTAGAGTAATCTTGGTTGCAGGTTTTTCTCTTTCATCACTTTAAATATGTCCTGCCAGTCCCTTCTGGCTTGCAGAGTTTCTGCTGAAAGATCAGTTGTTAACCTTATGGGGATTCCCTTGTGTGTTATTTTTCTCTTGCTGCTTTTAATATGTTTTCTTTGTATTTAATTTTTGACAGTTTGATTAATATGTGTCTTGGCGTATTTCTCCTTGGATTTATCCTGTATGGGACTCTCTGTGCTTCCTGGACTTGATTAACTGTTTCCTTTCCCATATTAGGGAAGTTTTCAACTATAATCTCTTCAAATATTTTCTCAGTCCCTTTCTTTTTCTCTTCTTCTTCTGGAACCCCTATAATTCGAATGTTGATGCGTTTAATGTCGTCCCAGAGGTCTCTGAGACTGTCCTCAGTTCTTTTCATTCTTTTTTCTTTATTCTGCTCTGCAGTAGTTATTTCCACTATTTTATCTTCCAGGTCACTTATCCGTTCTTCTGCCTCAGTTATTCTGCTATTGATCCCATCTAGAGTATTTTTAATTTCATTTATTGTGTTGTTCTTCGTTGTTTGTTTCATCTTTAGTTCTTCTAGGTCCTTGTTAAATGTTTCTTGCACTTTGTCTATTCTGTTTCCAAGATTTTGGATCATCTTTACTATCTTTATTCTGAATTCTTTTTCAGGTAGACTGCCTATTTCCTCTTCATTTGTTAGGTCTGGTGGGTTTTTATCTTGCTCCTTCATCTGCTGCGTGTTTTTCTGTCTTCTCATTTTGCCTATCTTACTGTGTTTGGGGTCTCCTTTTTGCAGGCTGCAGGTTCGTAGTTCCCGTTGTTTTTGGTGTCTGTCCCCAGTGGCTAAGGTTGGTTCAGTGGGTTGTGTAGGCTTCCTGGTGGAGGGGACTAGTGCCTGTGTTCTGGTGGATGAGGCTGGATCTTGTCTTTCTGGTGGGCAGGTCCACGTCTGGTGGTGTGTTTTGGGGTGTCTGTGGACTTATTATGATTTTAGGCAGCCTCTCTGATAACGGGTGAGGTTGTGTTCCTGTCTTGCTAGTTGTTTGGGATAGGATGTCCAGCACTGTAGCTTGCTGGTCATTGAGTGAAGCTGGGTGCTGGTGTTGAGATGGAGATCTCTGGGAGGTTTTTGCTGTTTGATATTATGTGGAGCTGGGAGGTCTCTTGTGGACCAGGGTCCTGAATTTGGCTCTCCCACCTCAGAGGCATAGCACTGACTCCTGGCTGCAGCACCAAGAGCCTTTCATCCACCTGGCTCAGAATAAAAGGGAGAAAAAGTAGAAAGAAAGAATTAGTAGAAGAAGAAAAAAGAAAGAAAGAAAGAAAGAAAAAGAAGGGAGGGAGGGAGGGAGGAAGGAAGGAAGGAAGGGAAGGAAGGAAAAGAAGAAAGAAAGAAGATAAAGTAAAATAAAATAAAGTAAGATAAAATATAATAAAGTTATTAAAATAAAAAAATAATTATTAAGAAAAAAAAACAGACGGATAGAACCCTAGGACAAATGGTGGAAGCAAAGCTATACAGACAAAATCTCACACAGAAGCATACACTTACACACTCACAAAAAGAGGAAAGGGGGAAAAAATCATAAATCTGGCTCTCAAAGTCCACCTCCTCAATTTGGGATGATTCGTTGTCTAAAGGAGGGAAGGAAGGAAAGAAAGAAAGAAGATAAAGTAAAATAAAATAAAGTTATTAAAATAAAGAATAATTACTAAGAAAAGAATTTTTTAAAAACCCAAAAACGGACAGACAGAACCCTAGGACAAATGGTGGAAGCAAAGCTATACAAGACAAAATCTCACACAGAAGCATACACATACACACTCACAAAAAGAGGAAAAGGGGAAAAAATCATAAATCTTGCTCTGAACGTCCACCTCCTCAATTTGGGATGATTTGTTGTCTATTCATGTATTCCACAGATGCAGGGTACATCAAGTTGATTGTGGAGCTTTAATCCTCTGCTTCTGAGGCTGCTGGGAGAGGTTTCCCTTTATCTTCTTTGTTCTCACAGCTCCGAGGGGCTCAGCTTTGGATTTGGCCCCACCTCTGCGTGTAGGTCGCAGGAGGGCGACTGTTCTTCGCTCAGACAGGACGGGGTTAAAGGAGCCGCTGATTCGGGGGCTGTGGCTCACTCAGGCCGCGGGGGAGGGAGGGGCACAGATGCGGGGCGAGCCTGCCAGCGTGACATTGCACCAGCCTGAGGCGTGCCGTGCGTTCTCCCGGGGAGGTTGTCCCGGGATCCCGGGACCCTGGCAGTGGCGGGCTGCACAGGCTCCCCAGAAGGGGGGTGTGGATAGTGACCTGTGCTCGCACACAGGCTTCTTGCTGGCGGCACCAGCAGCCTTAGCGTCTCATGCCCGTCTCTGGGGTCCGCGCTTTTAGCCACGCCTCATACCTGTCTCTGGAGCTCCTTTAAGCAGCGCTCTTAATCCCTTCTCCTTGCGCACCAGGAAACAAAGAGGGAAGAAAAAGTCCCTTGCCTCTTCGGCAGGTCCAGACTTTTCCCTGGACTCCCTCCCGGCTAGCTGTGGTGCACCAACCCCTTCAGGCTGTGTTCATTCCGCCAACCCCAGTCCTCTCCCGAGCCTCAGCTCCCAGCCCCGCCTGCCCCAGCGGGTGAGTAGACAAGCCTCTCGGGCTGGTGAGTGCCGGTCGGCCCTGATCCTCTGTGCGGGAATCTCCCCGCTTTGCCCTCCGCACCCCTGTTGCTGCGCTCTCCTCCGCGGCTCCGAAGTTTCACCCCTCCGCCACCTGCAGTCTCCACCTGCGAAGGGGCTTCCTAGTGTGTGGGAACCTTTCCTCCTTCATGGCTCCCTCCCACTGGTGCAGGTCCCGTCCCTATCCTTTTGTCTTTTTTCTTTTCTCTTTTACCCTACCCAGGTACGTGGGGGGTTTCTTGCCTTTTGGGAGGTCTGAGGTCTTCTGCCAGCGTTCAGTAGGTGTTCTGTAGGAGTTGTTCCACGTGTAGATGTATTTCTGGTGTATCTGTGGGGAGGAAAGTGATCTCCACGTCTTACTCTTCTGCCATCTTCCCGGAAGCTCCTCTGTACATTGTTTAATCTGTATCCATAAATATTATGTTGTGTTTTCATTTTCATTTAGTTCAGAGTATTTTAAAATTTCCTATGGAAGTTCTTTGACCTATGGATTATTTAGAAGTGTGTTGTTTAATTTCCAGATATTTATATTTTCCCAGATTTCTTCTAGCAGTATATCTCTAATGTGATTCCATTATGGTCAGAGAAATACTTTGATTTCAGACTTTAAAATTTTTTTGAAGCATACTCCCACCTTGGAACCCTCACTCCAATATATGATAGATTACTTCACTTTCTATAAGGCTTCTCTCAAATGTCACCTTCTCAATGAGACCTACTCAGACCAACAGTGAAATTGCAACCAACACTACCACCACCTTCTAGCCCTTCCAGTTATCCCTTATGCTGCTGTACTTTTTCTTTTTCATAGCACTCATAACCTTCTAGCATACCATATAATTTACTTAGTTCTTTGAAGATAGGGATCTTTGTTTTATTAATGTGTCCGAAGAACCTAGAATACTACCTGGATCATAATAGTCACCGAATAAATATTTTTGAGTATATACATTAGTATATTCATCCACTTGGTCATATGTAACCAAAATTTGTTCACTTTTGTTGTAATATAGGATTTCATTATATAAACTTACTACAGTTTTATAATTGATTCTTCTTAGGTGGATACTTGTATTTTTGCTAGTTTCAGGCCTGTTATAAATAGTACTGATCTAAATATTCTTATTATTGTATTCTGGTGCACTATGCCCAGATTATTCTAGGGTATATATGTAGGAGTGGAATTGATGGGTCATATTATGAGCATATATTCAGCATTAGTAGGTAATGTCATGGTGATTTGCACTGTGGCTGCACATTCCTACCAGCAATGTATGGGGGCTCCATTTGCTCTACAGCCTCACTGACATGTGGTATTGGTATTCTTTTTTATTGTTTGCCAATATGGTATTCCCTTCTTAATTAGTATTTCCCTGAATTCTAATATTGAGCACTTTTGCATATATTTATTAGCCAGTGTATTTCCTCTTTTGTGAGGCACCTTTTTCTGTCTTTTGCCCATTTTCCTAATGATTGTGTTCTTTATCAGTTATTTGTATAGCAAATATCTTTTTCCATTCCGTGAGTTTTCTGTTTAGGATATTTTGATGAACAGAAGCTTTTAATTTTAATGTAGTTGAATTTGTCGATATATTCCTTAATGGTTAATGCTTTTTGAGTCTTAAGAAATCCTTCCATAAATATTCTTATACCTTGCTGGTGGAAATGCAGAATAGTACAATTCCTACAGAGTGGAATTTAGCAATGTATAGAAAAATTACATACACATTTGCCTTTTACCTCAGCAGTGCCACTTCTTAGAATCTATTTCAAAGATATACTGAGAAAATACAAAATCCTGTATGCAGAAGGCTGTTTGTCAGGGCATTATTCACAATAGCAGAAAAGACTGGAAACAACACCAAGGTGCATCAGTAAGGGAGTAGTTGAATAAACTATTGTACATCCACACAATGAAGTACTATGCAGCTATAAGAAGGAAAGGGAAGAGCTCTATACATTAATATGGAATTATCACCAGGATATATTGCTAAGTGAAGTAAGTTACCTTTTATGTAGGACAGGGGGTGTAATGAATTATATATATATATATATATACACACACACACATAAATATGTGTGGTGTGTTTGTGCCTATTTGCTTATATTTCAAAAAATAAACAATGGAACCATAAATCCAAAACCTAATAAAATTATTACTTATGGAGAAGGAAAGGAGTGGGATGAAGGGGACAGAGGTAGAAGTGAGACTTCTGTGAAGGTACTGTATAACACAGTTTTCACTTTAGACCCATGTAAATGTTTTGCATAGTTTAAAAATTTAATCAAAAGGGAAAAAAGGTCAATCCTTAACATTTGTAAACAGCCTGAAGCAAATGAGCCTAACTGTGAATAAAGTTGGTAGCATAACCATATAGAGAAAATAATTATTTAAAATGACTTCAAAACAGTATTTGTATATTCCAAATGGGATATATTTTAGGGTCAAAAGTAACTGCAAAGAATTATAAAACTGTATTAAGTAGTTTTGTTGTTGATAGTCATATTAGTATTGTTGATAACCATATTAGTATTGTTACTGACATTTAAAAGTTCTATATATTGTAGGAAAAAGCTAATAAATAATTTTGTTAATATCATTAGGAGCCAATATCTTAAGCACATGTGGAAAGAGATACAAGTCAAAAATCAAGGAGTTTGAGTTAAAACCTTGTAATCTTAAATTTGAAGTGGAAATACCAGTATGAATTTATGATTTATTTTTCGTAAAAATTTTCCTACCTTTGTTCACTGAAAAGGCCTAGAAGCAACAACAACTCAACATTTATGAACAGAACTAGCAACGTATTGTGGTTTCTAAACATTTATTTCCCACTAACAGGAGACAGCAGTCCTTAGAGAAATATTCCAGCTTTGAGTCAGGAAATATGCAAGATGAGCTTAAGACATCTTGCTGTGCCAGAAAACTGGAAAGCAATACAGGAGCCAATTTTAAGGGACTTTCACTAGTCCTGAGTGGGATAATTTGACCACTAAAAAGAATGACTACATTTAATTGAAACACATCAAATGTATGAAAATACAGGTCTCACAATTATACTAAAAATAATCATTTTTAACACTTTTAAAGTACCAACTTGGGCTTCCCTGGTGGCACAGTGGTTGGGAGTCCACCTGCCGATGCAGGGGGCACATGTGGGTTCGTGCCCTGGTCCGGGAAGATCCCGGGTGCTGCAGAGCGGCTGGGCCTGTGAGCTGTGGCCGCTGGGCCTGCGCGTCCGGAGCCTGTGCTCTGCGGCGAGAGAGGCCACAGCAATGAGAGGCCCACATACCGCAAAAAAAAAAAAAAAAAAAAAGTACCAACTCATTACTTTTATAGTTGGTAAATAATGGGAAGCAAATCAAGCATTTATCCTGCTTTTGCTGTATGAACTGTATGTAGGGAAACCACATAGTTGATGACGGTAAGTCCATTATAGAATTCCAGATAATAAATACAGAAGAAATAATAGAAATAATAAGTACAAAATAAATAATAGAATTAGGGGAGCCCCATTTTACAACTCCTAATAAATTAATGGATTTAGGCAATGGTCATCAATAGATGCAAAACCCCTTAGGTGAAATGTGAATGGGAAAACTTCATAATAGAAAGATCAGACTAATACCACCTGAATCCACTGATCAATTTTAGCATCACTAGAAAGGGGACCACTAAACATTATGTGCCTTATGACATGATGTAATAGGAAATACACATCTATATAATATATGGAGGATTCTTGCCTAAAAATATTGAACCCAAATCTCAATCAGCACTATCCAATGCACCTTTCTACGATGATGTAAATGGTCTTTATTCTGCCCAGTATGGTATCCACTAGCCACATGTGCTTGTTGAGCATTTGATATTCCTAATTTAACAGAGGAACTGACATTTTAAAAATTAATTTAAATAGACTCGTGGCTAGTGGCCACATTGAAAGCATAGCTCTAGTTTTAACTGCCAGTTTGTAAGAAATAGAGGGGATTGAGGAACAAGTTAAATAATATGAGGAGCAGCCAGTCAAATTCATTTGTTCTATGAACAAATGATGTGGTTTCTCTAATAAATCAATGGGATGGGGGAAGAAACAGGTTGGAGGGGTGGGAAAGAAGGGGCACTGTTTGTGTTTTTAATGAGGCTTAAAAGATATAACAGCCAATGGCTGGTTTAGATCCTAAACCAAGTGTAAAAAGATATCTTTGAGAAAATCAGGGCCATTTGAATATGAACTCAGTAGTAGATAATGCTAAGGAATTATTATTAATTTTGTGAAGTATGATAATGCCATACTAACATTTTTCAAATGTCTTTATCAGTTAGATGCATGTACTTGCATGATCCTGAGAGTGAGCACCTCAAATTTTGTACCCCAGGTGCCTCACTTGCCTTACCATAAGCCCGGCCTTGCCCAAGATGCACTGTAATAACATAGCTATATATTATTGTCATTTTTCACAGGTTGTAAACACCTGCCCCAGCAGAGTTTCATTATCTGAGATTCAAATTTTAATTTTTATTAATTTGTCAAAGGTTGTATTGGTAGGCTTTGTAGAACTTCCCTATCTCTTTGTCTTGATCCAGATGAATCCCAAAAGAAGAACAAAGGTGATCCCATGAACAACCTGGAAAATTTTTACCAAGAGATGATAATGAAAAAACGTCTTGAAGAGTTCCAACTAATGAGAGGTGAACCCTTTGCTTCCCACTCACTGGTCTCAGCTACATCAGTGGGAGATAGTGGCACAGCTGAGAACCCGTCATTACTCCAGGACAAGGGAAAACAGGCAGCACAGGGTAAAGGTCCCAGTCTCCATGTGGCAAAAGTTATTGATAATTCACCTGAGCAGTGTTGGACGGGGCCTAAGAAGCTGACGCAGCCAATAGAATTTGTCCCAGAAGATGAGATCCAGAGAAATCGTTTGTCAGAGGAAGAGATCCGAAAAATTCCTATGTTTTCTTCATATAATCCAGGGGAGCCAAACAAGGTATAGGCCAAACCAAGAAAAAAAAATGGGTTTTTTTTAATTTACTTCTACCTAAAGTAATACTTTTATATTAGCTTTGATTATACCAAAGAATCATGACATAGGCACAGTGATTGTGTTTTTCCTTGACCTTGACTATTCATTCTCTGCTATATAAGTAGCTCTGACTATATAAGTAACATATTTCCTTATGATGTTCTTTGTGGTTTTCTAAGGTCTTAAGCTACTCTTAGAATTTTAAAGAAATCTTGATCAGACTCTAGTCCATACCCACTAGAAACCCTCAACTGAAAAAAAGTGACCTCTAATTTCCTAGGCTACTAATCAAGTAGTATTCATAGTACCACCATATCTGGTAGCCATGGTGCCTGGTTGTGAGTAGGGTTTACTATTACCGCATGAGTTTTCTCTTCAGAATGCTCCACCTGGCTTTTATATGACATATGACTTAAGTTGCTGATAGCTAAGCAGCAAAGTGAAAGCACAGGGCCTCTAAGCCTTGAGGAATTGGCAAATATCTAAGAAAAGTTGTAAATAATCCTTGTTTTGTTGATCATATCATTATTTCACATTCATGGTATGTGTTACATACAGAATTGAAAATTTCATTATCATGTCACTCAAGCAACACAAGCCCCTGGAGTATATACTTGATTGTGTCTAATTTAAAAAACAAAACTAAAAAAATAATGTTAGCTTCTGGCTGTCCCTGAATTTTTACAAAGGCATCGTAGGTAAGGAATATTAAAGCAGTTTCCTTTGAATGATTGCATTTCTAATATATTCTTGATGTTCAAGGGTAGCTTGATTTTTATTTATTTTTTATTATGAAATATTACTCATTATAAAAAGTTACAGAGAATAATATAGCAAAAACCTTTGTACCAAGCCAGCCATCTTTATCAATTCTTGCCTTTTTTTTTCTTGGCCATGCCACGCAGCTTGTGGGATTTTAGTTCCCTGACCAGGGATTGAACCCAGGCCCTTGGCAGTGAGAGCACAGAGTCCTAACCACTGGATCGCCAGGGAATTCTCTATCAATTCTTACCAGTTTCCATATATGCCTAATTAAAAAAAAATAAGGCCTTATGGAGACGCCTGAAGACTTTCATGTATCCCTCCCCAATCCCATTCCTCTTTCTCCTTTCCAGTGGTAACCACGATCCTGTTTTTGCTATTTATTGTTCCCATCCGTGTTTTTATATTTTTACTATATATCTATATATTCATAAACAGCATATAGTTTTACATATTTTTAAATATATAGATGATATCATACTCTACATACCCTTCTATAACTTGCTTTTTTGACTCAATATACATGTTTTTGAAATTTATTTCTAAAGGTATAAGGAACTATGTAGCGTTCCGTTGTAGAAAGATACTATAATTCATTTATCCATTCTCCTGAAGATTTTTTCTTTTCATTTTTTTCTGTTATAGACAGTTCTGCAGCAAACATTATTGTACATATCTCCTGTTGCATATGTACAGGAGTTTCTCTAGGACAGGTTTTCAAATTTTAATTTACTATTAGTAGGTCACAACCAGCAATTTTTTTAAAGAAATGAAATAGAATAGAAAATATCAAAGTGCATTCCATAGAGTAGTAAGAATGATTATTGTTTCTTGAAGCTTTTGTTTAATATGTGTGTGTGTGATATGTATGTGGGCCAGAATATAAAATGCATTTCTTCCTATAGATCTCAGTCAAAAAGGCCAGAAAAATATTGCTCTATTGCAGTGATTCTCAAATGTTAGTGTGCAGCGGAATCACCTGGAAGACTTGTTAAAACACAGATTGCTGGGTTCCGCCCTCAGAATTTTTTGTTCTATACATCTGGAGCAGGGCCTGAGAATTTGCATTTCCAGTTTCCCAGGAGATACTGATGATGTTGCTGGTCTGAGAGTGACATTTTAAGAATCACTGTTCTATATTACATATCTAGGAGTGGAATTCCTGTGATATAGGGTATGTGTATCTTCACCTCCATGAGCAGGGTTTAAGAAATCTCTTTTACATCTTTGCTAAGACTTTAAAGTTTTTGACTTTTTATTTTTGCCAGTCTAATGTGTTTGAAAGGTATCTCATGGTTTTAATTTGCATGTTCCTGATTTCCAATGAAGTTATGCATGTATTTATACATTCATTAGTCTTTCAGGAACCTTCTATGAATTGCCTGTTCTGTTTCTTTGCCCATTATTTGATTATTTAGTTTTTAATGTTATTTATAGATTTTGATTATTTAGTTTTCGATATTATTTATAGATTTTATTTTAAAATTCTGGATACAAACCCTTGCTGCACCTGGTGAGTAGCTTATATTTTTAACATTGTTTCTGATTTCTTTTGTTAAGCAGAAGTCTTTCATTGTAACGTAATTAAATCATCAGTATTTTATTTGATGGTTTGTGCTTTTTGAGACATTTTAAGGAAATCTTTCCCTACAAATCAATAAGAAAAAGAGAAACAACCCAATAAAAATGGCCAGAAGATATGAACAGGCAATTCACGGGGGAGAAAACATGAATGGACAATTAACTTATAAAGTCTCATTAGTAATCAAAGAAATGCAAAATAAACTACAATGAGATACCATTTAACACCCAGGATGTTGGCATACATTTAAAGGCCTGACTGTGCCAAGTATTGGTGAACGTATGGAACAGTAAGAACTCTTAATATACCGCTGGGTGAATATAAATGAGTACAGCCACTTTCAAGAACATTGTGGCAATATCTAGTAAAATGAAAGATGCTCATACACTGTAAGTCAGTAATCCCACTTCTTGGTATCTATCCTAGGGGAACTCTTACACACGCACATTAGATGTTATGAGGATGCTCATAGTAGCATTGTTTATGAACAACATACATGTTCATAAGCAGGAGAATGGATAAAGCATGGTATATTCATAAAATAGAATACTATACAGAAGAAAAAATGAATGAAATAGAACTACAGGTATCAACATGGATGAAACTCAAACAATATTGAATGAAAAAAGTTTGTTGCAGACTTTGGGTTTCAGTGCCAACATGTAAAGTGCTTAGAAGTCATCACTGCTCTCTTAGAACAGGAAGAACAGCTGAACAAACTAAAAATCAATGACTTTTCTTGGACCCATCAGGGATTTGACATCAGAGAGCAAACTGCAACCCTGAAATCTGGAGAGACAGGCAATTACAAAGAGTGACAGCCCAGATCTGCTTATCAGGAGCAGAAAGCACTAGAGCCATAAACTGGTAGGAACACTTAAGTGGTAACTTTGACAAATTGCAGGAAGCAGAGTGTAGATTAGTGTTTGAGTAACAAACACCTGGGGGCCACAGTCTATGGGGTTCCCCACATTTTCATGACTTTTACCTTCAGGAACTCCACTGGGTTCTCAGTGTGAAGAGCCAAGAAAAATCTCCTGCTCCTGGCATGGTGACAGGAAAAGGAATCAACTTGAAATACATCCAGATCTTCTACTTAACAAAGAGCTATCCAGCAAGTAAAACAACTTTACCAAAGCCTTCTCTAGTGTGGGAGAAGGGAAATTATCCAACTCGAGGCTCCTCTAGCCTTACTGTCTCATCTAAGAGAAAGAGAATGAAAGCTGTGAAATACTTGTGAAGGTTACAGGCTGGGTACATGGGCACAATAAAAGACTGAAACTTAATTATAGGATTGCAGAATGTTTTCCCATACCCCACACCTTACTACCACATCAGCAGGGCTTCAGTACGTTAACTGTGGATTACAGTCGAAAGACCTGCAAGACTCAGACTCTAAGACGTTTTTAGGGAAACCCAAAGAAAACAAGGGAGACAAAAACAAGGACATGAGAGGAAATTGAAAAACCTCTGACACCTACAGCTAGAGTAAACATTAAACACAGCCCAGCTTCTAGCCAGATTAACATAAAACCTCACATTAATGACTTGTTTATCTCAGTTTCTATTATGTTATGCATTGTGTCTGGTTTTCAGCAAAAAAGAAATGATAAGGCATGCTAAAAGAAAAACCACAGTCTCAAGAGACAAAACAAGCATCAGAACCAAACTGAGATACAACATAGGTTTTTGAATGATCATATATATGGAATTTAAAATAACTATAATTAATATGATAAAGAGTCTGTTAGAAATAGTATACAACATGTAAGAACAAATGGATAATGTAAGCAGAGAGATAGAAACTCTAGAAAGATGCAAGAAATCAAAAACACTATAACAGAAATGATGCCTTTGGGAGTTCCCTGGTGGCCTAGTGGTTGGGATTCTGGGCTTTCATTGCCATGGCCCAGGTTCAATCCCTGGTCAGTGAACTGAGATTCCTGCAAGCCATGCGGCATGGCCAAAAAAAAGAAAAAGAAATAATGCCTTTGATAGGCTCGTGAGCAGACTGCATACAGCCAAGGAAAGAATTAGTAAGCTTGAAGTTACGTCAATAGAATCCTCCCAAACTGAAATGGCTGAGAATTTCCCAAAATTAATGACAGACACCAGACCACAGATTCAGAATCCAAGCAAAGAACACAAAGTAGGATAAATACCAAACAAATACACCTAAGCATATCATGTTCAAACACAGAAAACTGTGAAGACCAAGAAAAAATCTTGAAAATGGCCAGAGAAAAACTCTTTACCTATAGAAGAACAAAGATAATAATTGTACTGGATTTCTCATCAGAAACTATGCAAGCAAGAAGAGAGTAGAGTAAAATATTTAAAGTGATGAAAGAAACACCCACCTAGAATTCTGTATCCAGGAAGAACAATCATTTAAAATTGGAAGAAAAATAGTTTATCAAACAAAAACAGGGAATGTACAACAAACTAAATTAATATTGGATTATAACCCAAAGTATAGAATATCTATGAGTCAATACTGATAATAAAATGACTGAATGAATCAATAAATGGGGGAGAGGAGACAAATATCCCATGAAGAAGAATTCTAAATAGTTTATGTAGATGCTCCACCTCAAGGAAGGGAAGCATAACTCCTGACTTCTTAGTTTTGAGCTACTCTTAGTGACTTCTTTCCAAAGAGTACAGTATGGAAATACAGAAAAAAAAAAAGTAATGTTGCAGTGTAGAAACCCAGCAAACACTGCCTCAGGTGATTGAAGCGAAGATCAATCATAAATCATGTTGATAGTATGTGTGTTTGATATGATGTGATCAAAATTGTACTTTTTCTCTGTAGTCTTCCTCCTAGTAATCCATAACCACAATATAACCATAGGAAAACATCAGAAAAATTCTAGTAGTGGGGACTTCCCTGGTGGTCCAGCAGTTAAGAATCCACCTGCCAATACAGGGAACACTGGTTTGATCCCTGGTCCAGGAAGATCCCACGTACCGCGGAGCAACTAAGCCCGTGTGCCACAACTACTGAGCCCGCGCTCTAGAGCCCGCAAGCTGCAACCACTGAGCCCACATGCCACAACTACTGAAGCCCGCGCTCTGTAGAGCTCATGCGCCACAACTACTGAGCCCATGTGCTGCAACTACTGAAGCCTGCATGCTCTAGGGCCTGCGTGCCACAACTGCTGAGCCCAAGTGCTGCAACTACTGAAGCCCGCATGCCTAGAGCCTCTGCTTTGCAATGAGAGAAGCCGCCACAATGAGAAGCCCATGCACCACAACGAAGAATAGCCTCCCCCTCACCACAACTAGAGAAAGCCCACGTGCAGCAATGAAGACACAGCACAGCCAAAAAATAAATTAAAAAAAAAATTCTAGTAGTGGAGCATCCTACAAAATACCCAACCAGTACTCCTCAAAAATGTCAAGATCTTTAAGAACAAGAAAAGCCTGAGAAACTGCCACAGCCAAGAGGAGACTAAAGACATATGAAAACTAAATGTACTATGATATCCTGGATGGGATCCTGGAACAGAAAAAGGACATTAGGGAAAAACTAAGGAAATCTAAATAAACTATGGACTTTAGTTAATAATAATGTATCAATATTAATTAATTTATTTAAAGAAACGTACCATAGTAATGTAAGATGTTAATTATAGGAGATATTGGGTGTGGGGTGTATGGGAACTCTTTGTACTACTCAGTTTTTCTATAATTCTAAAACTGTTCTAAAAAATGAAGTATTTTTAAAAAATTTAAACAGGTAGCTGCAGAAAATGCATACAGTATAATACCATATATATAAAGTTCAAAAAATACAAAACAACACTGTTTGTTGCAGAGGGATACCAGGAAGAGCTTCATCCTCTGTTATCACTTGGAGTTTCTGTTTTTCTCTTTCACAGAAATATTTATCTTGTTTTTGGGCCTAGCTGTATCTTTGTGTGTATCTTTGTATATATGAATATATATATATATATATATATATATGTTGTGGACATATACATACATACATACCCATGTGTATGTATGTATGTATGCATGTATGTGTGTATATTTTTGGAACAGAGAAGATGCATCCAAGCAAGAAGTGACCGAGCCACCTTGACCAGAAGTCCTCTTGATTTTTTAAAAAATGTTCATATCAAAGGGAATAATCTTAGTATGGATCTTTCCTACTTGGTGAGAAACTTGCAGTATGTTTCACATACCTCTCCCTTTCTCTGGTTATTTAATTTGGTGATGCTTTCATAATGAGTATTTCAGAGCCAAAACTCTGCATCACCTGAAATTACTTAAGTGAATCACAAGTCAGTTATTCTATGCCCTTGCCTTTAAGATATGAGTGTGGTTAAATGCTAAATATGTGAACATCCAGCTTCAAAGGCTTTGAGACACAAAGAGTCTACTGCTTATTGCAATGTTTAATATATTTACTCATATGTTTCAATGGTAAGTCATTTAAGCAGGCTCTGTTTTCTAGCTCTTTGCTTTTGCTGCTCCTGTCCGAATTTTTCTCAAGTTTTTTTTAAGCTATAAAGCATATAACTTATGCTAGCCAATGTGTCTCTTTTTTTCTCCTCCAGTGCAATAAAATGCACATAACCTGAGATCTACCTTTAACAAAATTTCAAGTGTACATTACAGTATTGTAAACTGTAGGCATAGTGTTGTACAGCAGATCTCTAGAACTTTTCATCTTGCATGACTGAAATTTATACCCACTGAACAGCAACTCCCTATTTCCTCATCCTCCCAGGCCCTGGAAACTACCATTCTACTTTCTGCTTCAATGACTTTGACTACTGTAGATACCATATATAAGTGAAATTTTGCAGTATTTGTTCTTCTGTGACTGGCTTATTTCACTTAGCATAGTGCCCTCGAAGTTCATCCATGTTGTAGCATATGACAAGATTTCCTTCCTTTTTTCTAGCTAAATCATATTCCACTGTATGTATATACCACACTTCTTTATTCATTCATCTGTGGTGGACATTTAGGTTGCTTCCACCTCTTGGCTGTTGTGAATAGTGCTACAGTAAACATGTGAGTTCTGATATCTCTTCAAGATTCTGATTTTAATTATTTGAATAAGTAACCAGAACTGGGATTCTTGGATCATATGGTAGTTCTATTTTTAATTTTTTGAGGAACCTCCATACTGTTCCCTGTAGGAACTGCACCATTTTCCATTCATACCAAAAGTGCACAAGGGTTCCAATTTATCCACATTCTCATCAACATTTATTTTCTGTATGTGTTCTTTGAAGAAATGCCTATTTAGGTCTTTTGCCCATTTTTTTCAAGTTGTCTTCTGCTGTGAGTTGTGGTAATTCCTTATATATTTTAGATATTAACCTCTAATCAGATATATGGTTTCCAAATATTTCTCCCATTCCGTAGGTTGCCTTTTCACTTTACTGACTGTTTCCTTTGCTGTGCAGAAGTGTTTTAGTGATGTAGTCCCACTTTATTTTTGCTTTTGTTGCCTGTGTTTCTGCTTTAATACCTAAGAAATCATTGCCAAGGCCAGTGTCATGAGGATTTTCCCCTATATTGTCTTCTGGAAGTTTTAGAGTTTCAGGTCTTATGTTTAAATCTTTAATCCACTTTGAGTTGATTTTCGTGTATGATATAAATAAGAGGCCAATTTTATACTTTTGCATGTGGATATCAACTTTTCCCAACGCCATTGGTTGAAGGGACTATCCTTTCCCCATTGTGTATTCTTGCCCCCCTTATTAATCAGTTGACTGTATATGTGTGGGTTTATTTCTGGGCTCTCTATTCTGTTCCATTAGTCTACATGTCTGTTTTTATGCCAGTATCATACTGTTTTGATTATTGTAGATTTGTAATATATTTTGAAATTGAGAAGTGTGAGGCCTCCCCAGTTTTGTTCTTACTTCTCAAGATTGCTCTGGCTATTTGGGGGTCTCTTCTGGTTCCTTATGAATTTTAGGATTGTTTTTCTATTTCTACAAAAAATAACATTGGAATTTTGATACGAATTGCATTAAATCTGTAGACCACTTTGGATAGTGTGGACATTTTAATAATATTGTCTTCTAGTGCATGAACATGGGACATCTTTGAGTTTATTTGTGTTGTCTTTAATTTCTTTGAGCAATGTTTTGTGATTTTCAATGTACAAGTCCTTCACTTCCTTGGTTAAGTTTTTCTTCAATTGAAGTATGTTTGACATACAAAAAAAGCTGTACATATTTAATGTATGCATCTTAGTGGGTTTGAAGATAAATATACAACATGAAACCATCACCAGCACAATGCCCTAAACTTAACCATCACCTCCAGGAATTTCCTCCCTCCATTTTTTCTTTTGATAAGAATATTTAACATAAGATCTATCCTTTTAACAAATTTTTAAGTATCCAATGCAGTATTGTTAACTATATATACGCTGCTGTACAATAGATCTGTAGGACTTACTCATCTTGTATAAGTGAAACTATATACCCTTTGATGAACACCTCCTCAATTACCCTTCCTCCTAGCCCCTGGTAAACACGATTCTGTTCTCTGCTTCTATGAGTTTGACTATTTTAGATTCATGATATATGTGGGTCATGTAGTATTTGTTCTTCTGTTTCTGGTTTATTTCATTTAGCATGTCTTCCAAGTTCACCTACGTTGTAGCAAATGACAAGATTTTATTCGTTTTTAAGGCTGGGTAATACCTTGTTGTATTTATACACCACATTTTCTTTTTATCCATTCATCTGTCAATAGACATTTAGGTTGTTTCCATGTCTTTGCTATTGTGAACAATGGTGCAGTGAACATGGGAACGCAGATACTTCTTCCAGATTCTGATTCCAGTTCTTTTAGATATATAGCCAGAATTGGGATTGCTGGATTATGTGGGTTCTATTTTTAATTTTTTAATGATCTTCCAACTGTTTCCCATTGTGGTTGTACAAATTTACATTTCCACCAGCAGTGTACAAGGGTTAAAATTTTTCCACATCCTTACCAACACGTCTTTTTTTTTTTTTTTTTTTGCTTTTGAGTTTCAGGAATCCCTTATATATTTTAGATATTAACCCTTCATTAGATATATGATTTGAAAATACCTTCTCCCATTCTGTAGGTTGCTTTTTAACTTTTCTGATTGTTTCTTTTGCTGTGCATATTGGTTTGAATTGATGTAATGACACTTGTCTGTTTTTGCTTTTGTTGCTTGTGCTTTTCACAGCATATCTAAGAAATTATTGCCAAGGCCAGGGTCAAGATTTTTCTATGTTTTCTTCTAGGAGTTTTAGAGTTTCATGTCTTATTTTTAAGTCTTTACTTCCTTTTGAGTTGGGTTTTGTATAGGGTATAAGAGAAGCATCTAATTTCATTCTTTTGTACTGGATATCCAGTTTTCCAAACACCATTTATTAAAAAGACTATCTTTTCCCCATTGTGTATTCTTGCCCTCCTTGTCTAAGATCAGTTTATGATAAATGTGTGGTTTATTTCTAGGCCCTCTATTCTATTCCATTGGTCAATATGTCTGTTTATTTTTATGCTAGTACCTTACTGTTTTGATTACTGTAGTTTGAAATCAGGATATGTGACACATCCTACTTTGTTCTTCTTCCTCAAGATTGCTCTGTTGATTTGGGGTCTCTTGTGGTTCCATATGAATTTTAGGACTTCTTTTATTTCCATAAAATTTGTAATTGGTTTTTTTTTTTTGGCTGTGTTGGGTCTTCTTTGCTGCGCACGGGCTTTCTCTAGTCGTGGCGAGCAGGGGCTACTCTTTGTTGCGGTGTGCAGGCTTCTCATTGTGGTGGCTTCTCTTGTTGCAGAGCGTGGGCTCTAGGTGCTCGGGCTTCAGTAGTTGTGGTGCAAGGGCTCTAGAGTGCAGGCTCAGTAGTTGAGGCACACAGGCTTGTCGCTCCGCAACATGTGGGATCTTCCCAGACCAGTGATCGAACCCGTGTCCCTTGCATTGGCGGGCAGATTCTTAGCCACTGCACCACCAGAGAAGTCCCTGTCACTGGGATTTTGATAACAATTGCATTGAATCTGTAGATCACTATGAGTAGTATGTACATTTCAACAATATGAATATTTCTAATCCATGAATATGCAATGTCTTTCCATTTATTTGTGTCTTTCAATTTTTTAAAAATGTTTCTGTTTTTTTTTTACTGAAGTATAATTTACAATGTTGTGTTAGTTTCTGGTGTACAGCAAAGTGATTCAGTTTTTTATACACACACACACACACACACACACACGTATACAGTTAGTCCCCTACATACAAACCTTCAAGTTGTGAACTTTCAGAGATGCGAACGTGTGTTCACATGTCCAGTCATGTAAGTTAGTTCACGTCTGGCGTACATTGTCACATGCATGCATCCTCTACAAGTGATTGTGCTTTTGTGTACTTTACAGTAGTGTATAGAGTACAGTAGTACAGTATCTTTATTTTAAGCCCAGGATGTCCGGAAGCAAGCATAAAAGCAGTGGTGATGTAGCTGGTACTGCTAAGAAGTGCCAAGTGATAACAATGGAAACAAAAGTGAAAATAACTGGGAGAGTGGAGTGAGGCAAAACAATGGTAGATGTCACTCGTTCTTATAACATGAATCTTGCAACCATCAGCATGATTTTGGAGAACAAGGACAAGATCATGTAACATGTGAAGTCTCCTGTGCCAATGATGTCAAAAATAGTATCAAAGAAGTGTGGAAAAGTGATGGAGGAGATGGAGAAGCTTCTCAGTGTGTGGATGCAGGATCAGCATCTGCGTCGAGTCCCACTCAACTTAATACTGATTTAAGAGAAAGCTAAAAGCCTTTATGAAGACTTGAAGAAGAAACACGGCGAAGAATCCAAGGGCGCATCTTTTAATGCCAGCCATGGCTGGTTTCATCAGTTCAAGGCTAGAGCCAACCTTCACAACATAAAAGTAAGTGGCGAGGCAATGAGTGCAGATAACAGTAGCTGCCTGGGAATCTCCTGAAATGTTTCGAGAAATTATCGATAAAGGTACGTATTTACCCGAGCAGGTTTTTAATGTGGGTGAGTCAGGACTGTACTGGAAGAGGAAGCCAGACCGAAGTTACATCAGTAAGGAGGAAAAGTTGATGCCAGGCTATAAAGCAGCAAAGGATAGGCTATCTCTGTTGTTTGGTGGCAGTGCTTCCAGCAATATGAAGCCAAAGCCTCGCTTAGTTTATCATTCAGAGAACCCAAGAGCCCTTAAAACATAGCCAAGAGCTCTCTTCCTATTGTGTAGAAGAGTAACCCCAAAGCCTGGGTTACACAGCCATTTTCCAGGACTGGTTTTTCCACCAATTTATCCCGGAGGTAGAGAAATATTGCTTGGAGGAGGATGTTCCATTCAACATTCTTTTGCTGCTCAACAATGCTCCAAGCCAACCCCCGTTCATGGACGACTTTCATCCCAACATCAAAGTACAGTAGTGCATATGCCACTGAATACTACATCACTCATCGAACCTATGAACCAGGGAGTTATAGCAACCTATAAGAAATATTATTTACATCACACTTTTCATCAGGCAGTAAAGGTGAGTGACGAATCGGAACAACTTGGCGACAATTTTGGAAGGACTGTGACATCTACAAGGCCATAAAAAACATTGACTCTGCTTGGCGTGAGGTTATGGCCGTCACCATGAATGGGGTTTGGAAGAACCTTGGCCCACAGTTTGTTCACGGTTTTCATGGATTTGAGAAGGTGGATGAGGAGTCCAAAGAGGCCTTCAGCAATGTAGTGACCCTCAACGAGCAGCTGGAGCTAGATCTGCAAGAGGACGACTTCATTGAACTCCTTGCTGTGCAGCATGAGGGGCTTACTAATGAAGACCTGGTGGAATTGGAGGCCCAGAGAAAGGACGAAGAGAGACAAGAGGAAGAAGTAACTGAAGAACCGAAAAGATTCACAATGCAGGAAATGGCAAGGGGATTTTCTTTATTTAAGGAGGCACTGTTAGTTTTTGAGGCATAGGACCCAAACGTAGAAAGGTACACAAAGGTTGCAGCAGCCGTTCAGAATGCAATCCAGTGCTACCGTGTCATCTATGATGAGGAGAAAAGAACTACTACCCAGACATCACTAGATCATTTTTTTTAAGAGGGTAGATAGAATTGAATCCAGCAAGGAACCAGAACCTGTGCCATCAACGTCAGGTGTGAGTGAAATTGCAGCTTGCCCTCCATCTCCTGTTGCTGATGATCCTTCAGCTCTGCCATCTCCCACTCCCTCTCCTTCCTCCAGTCAGTAACTCTTCTTGCCTGTTCACTCGATGCCAGCCTCTGTATGCCAGCTGTTGTACTGCACTACTGTACTTTTCAAGGTACTGTACTGTAAGGTATACAATGTTTTCTTAATTTTTTGTGTTTGTTTTTTATGTATTATTTGTGTGAAAAGTATTATAAACCTATTACAGTACAGTACTAAATAGCCAATTGTGTTAGTTGGGTACCTAGGCTAACTTTGTTGGACTTATGAACAAATTGGACTTAGAACACACTCTTGAAATGGAACTCATTCATATGTAGGGGACTTACTGTATATAATTTTTCAGATTATTTTCATTATAGTTTATTACAGGTTATTGAATATAGTTCCCTGTGCTATACAGTAGGATCTTGTTGTTTATTTTATATATAGTAGTTTCTGTCTGCTAATCCCAAACTCCTAGTTTATCCCTCCTCCCTGCCTTTCCTCTTTGGTAACCATAAGTTTGTTTTCTATGTCTGTGAGTCTATTTCTGTTCTGTAAATAAGTTCATTTTTATCATATTTTAGATTCCACATATAAGTGATGTCATAAGATATTTGTCTTTGTCTGACTTTCTTCACTTAGTATGACAATCTCTAGGTCCGTCCATGTTGCAGCAAATGTCATTATTTCATTCTGTTTTGTGGCTAGGTAGTATTCCATTGTATATATATACCACATCTTTTTCCATTAATCTGTTGACGTGTATTTAGGTTGCTTCCATTTCTTGGCTATTGTAAATAGTGCTGTTTTGAACACTGAGGTGCATGTATCTTTTTAAATTAGAGTTTTCTCCAGATATATGCCCTGGAATGGGATTGCTGGATCGTATGGCAACTCTGTTTTTAGTTTTTTAAGGAACCTCCATACTGTTCTCCATAGTGGTTACACCAACATACATTCCCACCAACAGAGTAAGAGGGTTTCCTTTTCTCCACACCCTCTGCAGCATTTATTATTTGTAGACTTTTTGATGATGGCCATCCCAACTGGTGTGAAGTGATACATCATTTTAGTTTTGATTTGCATTTCTCCAATAATTAGCGATGTTGAGCATCTTTTCATGTGCTTATTGGTCATCTGTATGTCTTCTTTGGTGAAATGTCTATTTAGGTCTTCTGCCTATTTTTGATTAGGTTGTTTGTTTTTTTGTTATTGAGTTTTATGAGCTGTGTGTATATTTTGAAAAGAAGCCCTTGTCAATTGCATCATTTGCAAATATTTTCTCCCAGTACATAGGTTGTCTTTTAGTTTTGTTCATGGTTTCCTTTGCTGTGTGAAAGCTGATAAGTTTGATTAGGTCCCATTTGTTTATTTTTGCTTTTATTGCTATTGCCTTGGGAGACTGACCTAAGAAAACATTGGTATGATTTATGTCAGAGAATGTTTTGCCTGTGTTCTCTTTTAGGTGTTTTATGGTATCCTGTCTTATATGTCTTTAAGCCATTTTGAGTTTATTTTTGTGTATGGCATGAGGCAGTTTTCTAACTTTATTGATTTACATGCAGCTGTCCAGCTTTCCCAACACCACTTGCTGAAGAGACTGTCTTTTCTCCATGGTATATTCTTGCCTCCTTTGTCAAAGATTAATTGATTGTAGATGTGTGTGTTTATTTCTGGGCTCTCTGTTCTGTTATATTAATCTATATGTCTGTTTTTGTGCCAGTACCACGCAGTTTTGATTACTGTAGCTTTGTAATTGTCTGAAGTCCGGGAGGGTTATGCCTCCTGCTTTGTTCTTTTTCCTCAGGATTGCTTTGTCAATTCTGGGTCTTTTATAGTTTCTTATAAATTTTAGAATTATTTGTTCTAGTCTGTGGAAAATGGCATGGGTAATTTGATAGGGATCACATTAAATCTGTAGATTGCTTGAGGTAGTATGGCCATTTTAACAATATTAATTCTTCCAATCCAAGAGCGTGGTATATCTTTACATTTCTTAAAATCATCTTCTGTTTCCTTTATCAGTGTTTTATAGATCTCAGCATAGTTTGAACTATCTGAGGTCAGGTTTATTCCTAAGTATTTGATTTTTTTGATGCAATTTTTATTTATTTATTTATTTTGTATTGAAGTAAAGTTGAGTTACAATGTTGTGTTAAATACTGCTGTACAGCAAAGTGACATATATATATACACACACACACATCCTTTTTCATACTTTTTTCTATTATGGTTTATCACAGGATATCAAATACAGTGGGATAGGATATTTGCTATACAGTAGGACCTTGTTTATCTGTAGCTTTATCCTTTTTTTTTTTTTTTTTTACAAAGGAACTGTTTATTAACTAACATGTAATTCTACTAACTTTCTATGTCTCATGGTCATAACCACTGTCAGGGTGTTGTTAAGGCCACTGTGTCCCCTTTATGAGATCCATAAGAAGAAACTGCTGGCTCGTCTTTTTTTTTCTTTAAAACACCTTTATTGGAGTATAATTGCTTTACAATGTTGTGTTAGTTTCTGCTTTATAACAAAGTGAATCAGCTATGTGTATACATATATCCCCATATCCCCTCCCTCTTGCGTCTCCCTCCCACCCTCCCTATCCCACCCCTCTGGTGGTCACAAAGCACCGAGCTGATCTCCCTGTGCTATGCAGCTGCTTCCCACTAGCTATCTGTTTTACATTTGGTAGTGTATATATGTCCATGCCACTCTTTCACTTCATCCCAGCTTACCCTTCCCCCTCCCTGTGTCCTCAAGTCCATTCTCTACATCTGTGTCTTTATTCCTGTCCTGGCCCTAGATTCATCAGAACCTTTTTTTTTTAGATTCCATATATATGTGTTAGCATACGGTATTTGTTTTTCTCTTTCTGACTTACTTCACTCTGTATGACAGACTCTAGGTCCATCCACCTCACTACAAATAGCTCAATTTAGTTTCTTTTTATGGCTAATATTCCATTGTGTATATGTGCCACATCTTCTTTATCCATTCATCTGTTGATGGACACTTAGGTTGCTTCCATGTCCTGGCTATTGTAAATAGTGCTGCAGTGAACATTGTAGTACATGACTCTTTTTGAATTATGGTTTTCTCAGGGTATATGCTCAATAATGGGATTGCTGGGTCATACAGCAGTTCTGTTTTTAGTTTTTTAAGAAACCTCCATACTGTTCTCCCTAGTGGCTGTATCAGTTTACATTCCCACCAACAGTGCAAGAGTGTTCCCTTTTCTCCACACCTTCTCCAGCATTTATTGTTTGTAGATTTTTTGATGATGGCCATTCTGACTGGTGTGAGTTGATACGTCATTGTAGTTTTGATTTGCATTTCTCTAATGATTAGTGATGTTGATGATGTAATTTTTAAAGGGATATTTTTAAACTTTCCCTTTCTGATATTTCATTGTTAGTATAAAGAAATTCAACAGATTTCTATATGTTAATCTTGTATCCTGCTACCTTGTTGAATTTGCTTATCAGTTCTAGTAGTTTTTGTATGGAGTCTTTAGGGTTTTCTATATATAGTATAATGTCATCTGCATATAATGACAATTTTACCTCTTCCCTTCCAATTTTGATACCTTTTATTTCTTTTTACTGTCTGATTTCTGTGGCTAGGACTTCCAGTCCTATGTTGAATAGAAGTGGTGAAAGTGGTCATCATTGTCTTGTTCCAGATTTTAGTAGGAAGGCTTTTCACTGTTAAGTATTATGTTGACTGTGGGTTTGTCATAAATAGCTTTTCTTATGTTGAGATATGTTCGCTCTGTACCCACTTTGATAAGAGTTTTTATCATGAATTGATGTTGAATTTTATCAAATGCTTTTTCTGCATCTGTTGAGATGATCGTGTGTTTTTTGTCTTTTCTTTTGTTGATGTGGTGTATCACATTGATTAATTTGCATATGTTGAACCATCCTTGTGACCCTTAGATGAATCCAACTTGATCATGGTGTATGATCCTTTTTTTTTTTTTTTTCGGTACGCGGGCCTCTCACCGCTGTGGCCTCCCCCATCGTGGAGCACAGGCTCCGGACGCGCAGGCCCAGCGGCCATGGCCAATGGACCCAATCGCTCCGCAGCATGTGGGATCCCCCCGGACCGGGGCACGAACCCACGTCCCCTGCATCGGCAGGCGGACCCTCAACCACTGCGCCACCAGGGAAGCCCGTATGATCCTTTTTATGTGTTGTTGGATTTGGTTTGCTAATATTTTGTTGAGAATTTTTTGCATCTATGTTCATCAAAGATATTGGCCTGTAATTTTCTTTTATGGTAGTGTCTTTGTATGGATTTGGTATCAGGATGATGGTTTCTTCATAGAATGACTTTGGTAGTGTTCCCTACTCTTCAGTCTTTTGGAAGAGTTTGAGAAGGATTGATATAAGTTCTTCTTTGTATGTTTGGTAGAATTCCCCAGTGAAGACAACCAGTCCTGGACTTCTTTTTGCAGGGAGTTTTTTTAAATTACAGATTCTATTTCACTTCTAGTGATTGGTCTGTTCAAACTATCTATTTATTTTTGATTCAGGTTTGGTGGACTGTATGTGTCTAGAAACTTGTCTGTTTCTTCTAGGTTGTCCAATCTGTTGGCATATAATTGTTTATAGTATTCTCTTATGGTTTTTTTGTATTTCTGCAGTATCAGTTGTGATTTCTCCTCATTTATTTGGGTTCTCTCTCTTTTCTCATTGAGCCTGACCAGAGGTTTGTCAGTTTTGTTTACATTTTCAAAAAAACAGCTCTTGGCTTATTGATTTTTTCTCTTGTTTTTTGATAACTATTTTATTTATTTCCTCCCTGATCTTTATTATTTCCTTCCTTCTGCTGACTTTAGGTTTTGTTTGTTCTTCTTTTTCTAATTCTTTTAGGTGGTAGGTTAGGTTGTTTATTTGAGATTTTTCTTGTTTTTGAGGAAGGGATTTATCACTATGAAGTTCCCTCTTTGGACTGCTTTTGCTGCATTCCATAGATTTTGTATGGTTGTGTTTTCATTGTCATTTGTCTCAAGGTATTTTTTAACTTCCTCTTCGATTTCATTGTTTTTGACCTATTGCTTTTTTAGTAGCATGTTTCATCTCCATGTAATCATTTTTTTTCTCGTTTCTCTTTCTGTGGTTGATTTCTAGTTTCATGCTGTTGTGGTCAGAAAAGATGCTTGAAATAATCCCTGGCCTCTTAAATTTGTTGAGGCTTGTTTTGTGTCCTAGTATGTGGTCTGTCCTAGAGAATGTTCCAGTGTGCACTTGAAAAGAATGTGTATTCTGGTTGTTGTTTTGTTTGATTTGGTGGTTTTTGTTTTTGTTTCTTTTGGATGCAATGTCCTGAAAATATCAATTAAGTCTGTCTGTTCTGTTGTGTCATTTTGTTGCCTTACTGATTTTCTGTCTGGAATATCTGTCCATTGATGTCTTTTGAGATGATTTGTGATTTTTATCCTTCATTCTGTTAATGTGTTGTATCTTATTGACTGATTTTCATATGTTGAACCATCCTTGCATCACAGGGATAAATCCCATTTGGTCATGATGTGTGATCCTTTAAATGTGCTTTTGAATTCAGTTTACTAGTTTTCTGTTAAGGATTTTTGCATCTGTATTCATCAGGGATATTGGCCTGTAGTTTTCTTTTCTTGTTATGTCTTTTTCTGCTTTTGGTCAGGGTAATGATAGCCTCATAAAATTAGTTTGGGAGTGTTTCCTCCTCTTCAGTTTTTTGAAAGTGTTTGAGGAGGATTGGTATTAATTCTTCTTTAAATGTTAGGTAGAATTCACCTGTGAAGCCATCTGGTCCTGAGCTTTTCTTTGTTGATTACTGAATCAATTTTATTGCTAGTTATATATCTATTCAGATTTTCTATTTCTTCATGATTTTGTCTTGGTAGGTTTTATGTTTCTAGGAATTTATCCTTTTTTCTAGGTTATCCAGTTTGTTGGCATATAATTATCAGAGTAGTCTCTCATAATTCTTTTTTATTTCTGTGGCATCCATTGTAATGACTCCTCTTTCACAGCTAATTTTATTTGAGTCTTCTTTTTTTCTTAGCCTAACTAAAGGTAGTCAATTTTGTTGATCTTTTTAAAAAAACAGCTCTTAGTTTGGTTGATTTTTTTCTATGATTTTTCTAATCTCTATTTCATTTATTTCTGTTCTAATCTTTATTATTTCCCTCTGATAACTTTGAGCTTAGTTTATTCTGTTTTTTCTAGTTCCTTGAAGTATAGAGTTAAGTTGTTTGAGAGCTTTCTCCTCTTTTAATTTAGGCACTTAATGCTATAAAATTCCCTCTTAGCATTGATCTTGCTGCATCCAATAAATTTTGGTATATTATGGTTTCATATTCATTTGTCTCAAGGTATTTTCTAATTTCCCTTTTGATTTCTTCTTTGACCCATTAGTTCTAGAGTATTTTTGTTTAGTTTCCACAAATTTGTGAATTTTCTAGTTTTTCTTCTGCTATTGAAAGTGAGGTATTGAAATCTCCTAGTAATATTGTGTTGCTTTCTGTTTCTTCCTTCAGTTTTCTCAATGTTTGCTTCATATATTTAGGTGCTCTGATGTTGGATGTATATATATTTATAGTAGTTATATCTTCCTGGTGAAATTGACCTTTTTATCGTTATGTAATATCCTTTTTTGTTTCCTTTGAAAGTTTTTGACAAAGTTTATTTTATCTTATATAAGCATGGCCAACCCTGCTCTTTTTTGGTTACAACTTGCATGGAATTTATTTTTCTATCCTTTCATTTTCAGCCTATGTATGGCCTTAAATCTAAAGTGAGTTTCTTGCAGACAGCACATAGTCAGATCTTGGTTTTTATTTGTTCAGCCACTCTATGTCTTTGATTAGGGAGTTTAATCCATTTATAGGTAAAGTAATTATTGATAGGGAGGACTTACTATTGCCATTTATTAGTTGTTTTCTGTATTGTAGCTCTTTTGTTGCTCTTTTTCTTTCTTGAGGTCCTCCTTTGTATTTCAGTGAATTTTTGGTAGTGAAGTGCTTTTTTCCTTTCTCATTTTCTTTTGTGTATCCTCTATAGGTATTTTCTTCATAATTACAATGGAACTTACCCAGAACATCTTATAACAATCTATTTTAAGCCGATAAGAACTAAGTTCAATCACACTTAAGAGCTCTTTTTTGTTTTCGTGAATATTTCTTTTTTTTATAGCATCCCATTCGTAATAGATGGAATATTTTCTCTTATTTCTCTGAGGGTATTAGTGATGGCTTTTTGAAGTGTTTTTTTTTTGTCCTTGCATAGTTTCTGTTTTCTCCCATTTGCTTTCATTTCTTTGTTTGCTCTGTTCTCTTTCACATTAGAGGCTTTTCTCAGATGCCTGATAATCTGTGCTCATATTTATGAGTAGGGGCCAAAAACAGATTGGAAGCTCTGAGCAAATGAGTGATCCTTATTGACTTTGAGCTTCACTTAAAGTCATCTGGCTCGTCCATTTCTTGGAGAAATTCCACATCCAAAACCAGCATTTTTAGATCTTTCTTCTTGGGGTAATCAGATTCTCCAGAGAAGACTTCAGAACTCTTGCATGGGAGGGTACCACCAGCATTGTGGGAGCCTAATGGGAGGAAGTGTTTGGGGTATCTTCATCATTCAGAATGCATTATTTCTCTTAATCTCCTAGTTTTTAGGAACAGTATTCTCATCCTCAACTGTATCTAGCTCTCCCTGTGTTCAGAGAATGAACCTCCAGTATTCACCAAGATTGGGAGTGGTCTTTACCCAGTAGCGTATTATAGGGGAGGTGTTTAAAGATCTAACCTATTTTTAAAGAGTTTTCAACCTACCCACCTTATCTTAACCCCAGCTCTTTACATCCATTTCCAGAGACACCTGAATATATCAGTTCCTAAAATGTTTGAGGATTCTTAGGTATAGATTGGGTTAGTTCCTGGCTTTCCCCACTGCTGGTTTAAGATTCAGCTTTCTTGAGTACACTCGTTCAGTTATTTTCCAGCTTCCAGAATATTGTTGCTATTGCCTCCTTTCCTTGTTCTTCCTTACCTTGTCAGTTTGTATTAAAAAAAAGTCTCTATAGTTTTTGGAGAGTTTTCTGGAGGGATTGAAATTAGATGCATGTGTTCAATCCACCATCTTTATCTGAAACTAACTAATTCCTACCACAATTAAATAGTTGCCTTACCTCCCTAATGTGTTATTTCTGGTGATCCTTGGTTTATATTAGGTGTTATACCTGAAGAACCTTAGCCCTCGGGTGACCGAAAGAGATCTTGTCTCATTATTCGCTCGGTTCCAGGAGAAGAAAGGACCTCCAATTCAATTCCGAATGATGACTGGACGAATGAGAGGGCAGGCTTTTATCACTTTTCCCAGTAAGTAGCTTCATCTGGATAATTACTCAGTTGTAGCATAAGTTCATTAGTGACTACTTATTCCCTCTCTTGTTTAGATATAGCGCTTTGATATCTCTACAGCACATGAGAAGTATGTGCTTGGCCAAGCACATGGGAGGAAGGGAAGAGAACTAAGGAAAACATGTTTTTAATTTTTCTCTACTTTCCCTTCTGTGCTTCCTCTCCTCCTTTGACAGTGCACGACCACTTTACACCTTTGTCCTCACTTTTCCTCAGTTTTGGCACTTCCTACTCACGCCATCAAAATTTACTTTCCCTTTGCTGAAAATAGTATTTCTAGTCCAAGTTATAATTATGTTAATTATTAATATATTGGTATTCTGATCAGAACACTCATACTTGCATTATGTCCTATTCCTTTAGGACTAAGAGACTGCAAGATATTATGCTATTATGCTATATTATGCTAATTCATTAGTAATTCATAATTAACTAGTAGGTGATATATTCTTTTAACTGTTGTTTGCATCTTAATACATGATTTCAGTATCCTAAGCCAAAGGGAGAAATAATACAGGTATATCTCAGAGATATTACAGATTCGGTTCCAGACCACTGCAATAAAGTGAATATCCCAGTGAAGCAAGTCACATGAATATTTTGGTTTCCTAGCACATGTAAAAGTTATGTTTGTACTATACTGTAGTCTATTAAGTGTGCAGTAGCATTTTGTCTAAAAAAACAATGTACATACCTTAACTTAAAAATACTTTCTTGGTAAAAAATGCTAGCCATCATCTTGACAGTGCAAGGTTGCTAGAAACCTTAAATTTGAGGGAAAAAACTGCAATATCTGCAAAGCATAATAAAGCAAAGTGCAGTTAAAAAGTTATACCTGTATAGGAATTTCAGTTCCTATGACAGACCAGACTTTCTTTTTTTGGTGGAGGCTGGGTAGGAGCTGTGCCTTTTATTATCCCTAAAGTATCATCATTTATATACAGCCTAGTAATCTATTTAAAGGGAAGTGCTTTTACACATGAGCAGTGCCAAACTCCCCTGCATTCTTTTCATACAGCATTGTACCATCTTTCCTATCTCATTGAAGGTTTGTGGATCCTCAACGCTAGTGATTTTTAGTCTTTTCAAGTGTGAGAACCCTTTTTAAACTTATAAAATTACTTCATGCACCCCCACCTAATGTGATCTATTAATTGAAAAGATATGTAATAAAAAGGCTTTATACACTAAGTACTTCTAAATAAATAGCCATTTTAGTAATTATACATGCATTTGAAAATTTGTAGTGCATACATATATGAGACATAAATTGGTTCAATCTAAAAACATTGCTTGTCCACTTATGATTTCACAGACTCTAGGCAGTAATTCCATTCCTTCCTAATTTCCCACATCCAGGCTGTGAGACCCATAAATCAAATCCTCCTGCTGTATGCTATATACTCTTACACCTCAAGCTTCCATATGCCTGCAAGCATTCTTAAACTTACTTATCCTAATGAGGGCTCCTGCAACCACTCTCTGATCAAAAGGAAAAAGTAGCAAAATGTCCTCAATACCATGATAACAACTTTTATTTGTCTTCCCCATTTTGAAAATGATTTCATTCTTACAGTACCTATAATCTGTTATCTAAGATAGAGGTTTGTGTATTATTAGTTATAGCTTAACCCTCTTTAACACACTGTCTGTATCCTTGTTTCTTTACCTATATCATTGAATTAGGAGAAGCTCTCAAACATCCATTTTAAGGTTTTATTGTTGTTATTCTTAGCCATTAGTTTAATCTTGCTGAGTTATTACAAATTTGAGATTGTAGAAAACCCAATAAAATAAAATAATTACGTGGCCTTATAGCCTACACTGAACTCCAAGGCAAAAACAACATAAACTAGACTTGGAATAAAATCGATTAAGCCACATATAAACTGATGTTTTTTCTTTCTCTTTTAGATACAGAAATAGCATGGCAAGCATTGCGTCTAGTAAATGGATATAAACTACGTGGGAAAATATTGGTGATAGAATTTGGAAAGAACAAAAAGCAGCAGTCAGATCTCCAGGCTGCTTCTCTAATATCATCTACTACAGATAATACTACAGAAATCAGTGGCAGCTAGAAGACATAAAGATTGTGAGTCCCAGGAGGTCTTTCTTGCATCAGAATCTAAGATCTAGGATTTGTATATAGATAGCAATTTATTTGGAATTGAAGAAGAGAAGCTAACTGAGGGAGAGAAAACAATTAAAATCCCTTTCAGCTTTTGGAAAGAATTGGTAGAAAACATTTTCTATAATCAAACACTCTCTGGGATAGACAATATAATGAGTATGGAGGATAGGGAATAAAGAGTATCATTTTCTCAGGATAAATTACAGTGGATTACTTCCAAGGGTTTTTTTTTAATCATTATAATTTATATGAGGTCTTAAATATTTGTCCCTAGAGATAACATTCTTTCAAGACTGGCTCCTATATATACAAAACTAAAAAACTAATTAAGTGTTGAAATATTTATTTCTAGAGCCCATTTGTCCCTAAATTTATTTTCCTAGTAAATAAATGACCAAGACTCCAGGCCTAAACATCAGCAAATGCTCTTGAATGAGACCTATCAGCAGTAACAGTAGGTAGTTTTCATAAGTTAGTCAACATATTTAATGGACATTTCCCTATTAAGTTATCACTGTCTTCAAATAGCTTTATATTTTTTCTAATGAAAGAATTTAGATCAAAACAATGTTCTCATAGTCATTTAAGCTAGCTACCATTGAGTAATGATTGAATTAAAAGCAATAAACATTGAATCATTATCTATTACATGTTAGGGATTAGATATATTAATTTTAGAAGAGGAACATACTAGCAAAGAATACTAAAGAGGGGTAGAAATAAAGAGCTCTCTAGAAGAGAGGCAGCCTACCCCAAATCCCCCAGTTGTTTGTTTGTAGTTGCTGGAGAATAGAAAGATGATATGATATAGAGGAAGTAGTACAAACTTTGGAGTCAGACCTGTTTGAACTTCACAGCCATACTTACCACTCTGTGACCTTGGCAAGTCACTTAATCTGAGCCTCAGTTTTCTCATCTATAAAAATGACGATAATAATACTACTTACCTCATTGGGTTGTGATGTTTAATGGGATAACTGTATCCAGGTTGAAGATCAGAAAGAAAAAAATAATGAAAATTTAATGGGGTAAAGAACCATTAAGCACTCCAACATACTTGGAATATCAGAGAAAGAAAGGAGCAGAAAAAATATTCCAATAAATAATGGCTGTAAAATCCCAAATTTGATGAGAAACATTATCTACACATCTGAGAAATCTCAATGAACCCCAATTAGGATAAATAAGAAGAAATCAACAAACATACCGTAATAAGAATGCTAAAACCCAAAGATAAAGAGAAACTTTTGAAAGCAACATGAGACAACTGAAGCCACTTACAAGGGAACCTCAATAAGAGTAATAGATGACTTCTCATCAGAAACAATGGAGGTGGCAGTGGGAAAACATATTCAAAGTGCTGAAAGAAAAAGACTGTCAATATAGAATCCTATATTCAATAAAGCTGTTTTTCAAAAATGAAGATGAAATAAAGACATTCCCACATAGTCAAAAACTGAGAGACTATGTTGCTGTTAGGCCTGACTTACAGGAAATATTAAAGGAAGTTCTTCAGGTGGAAAGCAGGTGACCTCAGACGGTAATTTGAATCTACACATCCAAAAAATTAGCATGGGTAAAGGTAATTATGTAATTATAAAAGACAGTCAAAATACATTTTTCCTTAATTGATTTAAAAAGCTATTTTATAAGACAATATGTATATAGTTGCATTGTTGGATCTATAACATATAAAACTGTAATATATTTACCAATAACAAGACAAAGGAAGTGGGTGGAAACAAAGCTGTATTGGATTAAAGAAATGACTCTAAAATGGTAACTCAAATCCATAGGAACAAATGAAGAAAATAAGAAATGGGAAATAAGGTTAATATTAAAAAGTTGTAAATATATACTTGTTCTTTCTTCTCTCAGCTTCTTTAAAAGACATAAAATTATATTAAGTAATAATTATAATGATGTATTGTTGGGTTTGTAATATAGAAATAATAATAACAATAATACCACAAAAAGTGAGAAAAGGAATAGGTTTATATAGCAATAAGGTTTTTATATCTCATTGGAATTTAGTTAGTATATAGCTGAAGCCAATTAAGTTAAGATGTGTATGGTAAACCCTAGAGCAACCAGTAAAGAAATAACTAAAAATATATAGTGAAAATATTAAAGACGTTTAAATGTTTTATTAGAAAACATTCAAAGCAAAAGAAAGCAAAAAGAGGAATGGAGGGCTTCCCTGGTGGTGCAGTGGTTGAGAGTCTGCCTGCCAATGCAGGGGACACGGGTTCGTGCCCCGGTCTGGGAAGATCCCACATGCCACGGAGCGGCTGGGCCCATGAGCCATGGCCGCTGAGCCTGCGCGTCCGGAGCCTGTGCTCCACAGCAGGAGAGGCCACAACAGTGAGAGGCCCACGTACCACAAAAAACAAACAAACAAACAAAAAAGAATGGAGAAACAGAAGCTTGAGACATATAGAAAAGAAACAGTAAAATGGCAGTCATAAGTCCACCTATGTTAATAATAAATATGAATGGATTAAACAATCCAATCAAAAGGCAGAGATCATCAAACTGGAAAAAAAAACAAGACTTACCTCTATGCTTTTTATTGGATTCACACTTTAGATTCAAGGATACAGACTGAAGGTTAAAGCATAGAGAGAAATATCAGGCAAATGGCAACTATAAGAAAGCTGGAGTGGCTATACTATTATATAAAGTCTATTTAAAATGGACTTTAAAACAAAAAATGTCACTATAGATAAAGAGTGACATCTTATATTGATAAAAGTCAATCCATCAGAAAGATATAACAATTAGAAACACATATTAACCTAACAACAGAGTACCAAAATACATGAATCAAAAACTGAAATGTGGCTTCCCTGGTGGCGCAGTGGTTGAGAGTCCGCCTGCCGATGCAGGGGACACGGGTTCGTGCCCCAGTCCAGAAGGATCCCACATGCCACGGAGCAGCTGGGCCCGTGAGCCATGGCCGCTGAGCCTGTGCGTCCAGAGCCTGTGCTCCAAAACGGGAGAGGCCACAGCAGTGAGGGGCCCACGTACCGCAAAAAAAAAAAACCTGAAATGAATGGAGAAATATAAAAGTATACAATAAGAGTTGGGGAATTAAGTACCCCATTTTCAATAAGATCTAGACAGAAGATGAACAAGGGAATAGAAGACTTGAAAAATGCTATAAATCAACTAGACCTTAAAGAGACTTATGGAACACTTCACCTAACAAGAGCAGAATACACATTCTTCTCAAGTGCACATGAAACATCTCCAGGATAGACCATATCACATACCATAAAACAAACCGCAATAAATTAAAGTGGATTAAAACCATGCAAAGTATGTTCTCTGACCACATGGAATGAAGTTAGAAATCAGTAACAGAAAGTTGGGAAACACAAATATGAATTAGACACACTTTTAAATGACCAGTGGGTTAAAGAAGGAATTACAAGATTAATTTGAGATGAGTGAAAATGAACACACAAAATGCCAAAACTTCTGGGATACACCTAAAGCAGTGCTTAGAGAGAAATGTATAAGTACAAATGCCTATAATTTAAAAGAAGAAAGATAACATATCAATAACCTCACTTTACACCTTAAGACACTGGAAAAAGAGAAGGAAACTAGAAAAAGCAGAAGGAAGGAAATAAGAGATAGATGAATATAGAGAGAATAAAAAGTCAACAAAGCCAAAAGTTGGTTCTGTATAAAGACCAACAAAAGTGATAAACCTTTCAGTAGGTTGACCAGGAAATAAAGGAGACTCAAATTACTAGGATCAGAAATGAAGGCGGGAACATTGCTACCAACCTTATAAAAATTTAAAACAAAAATTATGAAGGAACACCATGAACAATTTTATGCCGATAAATTAGGTAACTTACTTGAAATACAAAAATTCCTAAAAATACACGAACTACTGAAACCAATTGTTGGGGGGGGGGACAAAGAAAATCTGAAGATAACCTGTAACAAGTAAAGTGGTTAATTAGTAATTTTTTAAAATACCCATAAAGAAAAGCATAGGCTCAAATGGATTCTTAGATTAATTCTCACAAACATTAAAGAAGAATTAATACAAGTTCTTCACAAACTCTTCCAAAAAGTAGAAGAGGAGGGAACACTTCTGATATATGCTACAACATGGAAGAACCCTGAAAACATGCTAAATGAAAGAAGCCACTCCAAAAGGCTATATATTATATGATTCTAAATATACAGAGACAGAAAGTAGATTAGTGGTTGCTTAGGGCTTCAGGTAATAGCTGAAGTGTATGGAGTTTCTTTAGAACTTGATGAAAATGTTCTAAAATTGTGATGATTGTACAACTCTGAATATACTACAAATCATGAATTGTACACTTTAAATGGGTGAATTTTATCTTACCTGAATTATATTTTAATAAAGTCACACACACATACAAATACTGGTTATAACCTAAATGTCCATCAGTATGAGAATGGATAAATTATGGCACATCCATTTAGTGGAATACTATACAGGCATTAAAATAATGGGATATATCTATTAATGCATTCTGACCTGTATGATGTCCAGGATTTTGTAATAAGTTAAAAAGTTATATATATATGTGTGTGTATATACATATATGTACACACACACATATATATATGTATATATATATAATACTTTTTTATAAACAAAAGCATTTGTGTATGTATGGTATACGTATATATAGATATTTCTGAATAAACTTAGGAAAAAGCTGGGAAATACACATACCAAACTGTAAACCTTTTAGAGGTGGGATTGGATAGGCTGAAAGGGGACTTGCTTTATAAAATTTTTCAAGTGTGATTTGGGCTGATTTTTACTTTTTTCAGTATTTTTTTAAATAAAGAAAATTTTAATATTCTACCAGTGACTTGGCTTCCAGAATATTTGTCAGGCCTGCTCTGAGGATATCATCTAACTATACTCAGGACAAACATCTATTCCTTTGATATACTGCTCACTTAGGATTAACTCCAATTTTAAATATAGTTTAAAGGACAAGAAGTAAGTTATACTGGTATAACCTCTTGCACATGTTACCCAGGAGCATACTTCTAAGCTGGACTTTTCAGAAGAAACTTCTTCCTGTTGGGTATAAAATCTCACCTCTGCCCTTTACTAGACCTGCAGACCATTAACAATAGAGGAAAATAAAAATGGAGGATGTCCCTCAACTGGTGCATAGATAAACTGTGATATATCCATACAATGGAATACTACTCAGCAATAAAAACTATTATGAACTATGATACATGCAACAACTTGGATGAATCTCAAATGCATTTTGCTAAGTAAAAGGCCAAACTCAAAAGGCTACTTACTGATAGATTCCATTTATATAACATTCTGGAAAGGATGAAACTATGGGAACAGAACAAATCAGTGGGTGACGGGTTAAAAATGAGAGACTGATTACAAAAAGGTAGCATAGGAATTTGTTTTATAATGGAAATTATCTGTATCTTGATTATAATTACATGAGTGTATGCATTTGTCAAAACTACTAGAATTGTACACCAAAAAGGACGAATTTTACTGTATGTAAATGTTTAAATAAATGTAACTTATAATGGAAGAAAGAAAAAGTTTCTCAAAGTCATTTCCATAAAGTATTGTTCCTATTCTGTGGTCTTTTGATCACTATTGAAGACTTAAAGTCACTTGGCTACTATTCCTTATTTTCTGTCCACAGGTCAGCAGAAATCATCAGTTTAAAAAATCTATATACACATATACACACTAACCCACCATAAAAAAAATCAAAAGACAAACTGGAAAATAATTTGCCACACACAGGAGCTAATTTCCTTAACATAGAATGCATATAGTTTTCTTAATATACAAAAGTCAAGAATCCAACTAAAAAGTGGGTAAATAAAAATTTATAGAGAAACTGAAATATAAATGCCTGATAAACTAAGAAAAATGTTCAGAGTAGTAATACAAATTAGGAAAATTAGCTCTCTTTTTTTGCTGCATCTTTTTTAAAAAACCTTTTTAGATTTATAGAAAAGTCACAAAAATAGTAAAAAAGTTCCTATATATCCTTCACCTAGCTTCCCCAATGTTAACATCTTACATAACTATATTACAGTTATCAAAACTAGGAAAATAATTTTTTTTTTTTTTGGCTGTGTTGGGTCTTTGTTGCCGCACAAGGGCTTTCTCTGGTTGCAGCGAGCAGGGGCTACTCTTCGTCGCAGTGCACAGGCTTCTCATTATGGTAGCTTCTCTTGTTGCAGGGCACGGGCTGTAGGCGTGTGGGCTTCAGTAGTTGCAGCACACGGGCTCAGTAGTTGTGGCAGGTGGACCCTAGAGCACACGGGCTTCAGTAGTTGTGGCACACGGGCTCAGTAGTTGTGGCTCACGGACTCTAGGGTGCACAGGCTTCAGTAGTTGTGGCACACGGGCTCAGTAGTTGTGGCGCACAGGCTCTAGAACGCAGGCTCAGTAGTTGTGGCACATGGACTTAGTTGCTCTGCAGCATGTGAGATCTTCCCGGACCAGGGCTCGAACCCGTGTCCCCTGCATTGGCAGGCGGATTCTTAACCACTGCAGCACCAGGGAAGTCCCGGAAAATAATACTGATGCAGTAGTATGAACTAGTGTGAAGACCTTATTTGATTTTTTCTGTTTGTCCCACTAATGTCCTTTTATGATCCAGGATTCCACATTGCATTTTATTATCATATATCCTTAATCTGTCCCTAATTGTGACAGTTCTCACTGGTCAGTTATTTTATAGAATGCCCCTAACTGGGGTTTGTCTGACATCTTCTCATGATTAGATTGAGGTTATGCATTGTTGGTGAGAATATCACCGAAATGGTATTGTCTTTTTTAGTGCATCATATCAGGAGATACCTGATGCTGACATGTCTTAATACTGGTGATGTTAACTTTGATCATTTGGTTAAGATACTGTCTGCTATGCTTCACTATAAAGTTACTATTTTCCTCTTTATAATTAATGAATATCTTGTAGGAAGATACATTGAGACCATTCAAATATTCTGTTTCTCATCATACTTTTGCCCACCAAATTTAGCATTCATTAGTGGTTCTTATGGTGACAATTACTGCTGTGGTGTTTACGTAATGGTGATTTTCTGTTTCTTCCATTTTATCTATATGTATTCATTGAAATTCTCTGAGGAAGATGTCCCTTCTCTCCCATTTATTTACACATTGACTTATAACAGCATAGACTAATGGATGTTTATTTTATTCTATGACTTATAACCTAATACTATCATTGTTTTATTGTTCCAGCTTTGACCATTGGGAGCTTCTGTGTCATTTTGACATGTCCCCATTTTTTGATTACTTCCTTATTTTCTGGCACTACAAGATGTTCCAGGCTCATCTTATGTATTCCCTACCCCAGTGATAGAATCAGCCATTTCTACATGGTGCCCTAGTTCCGTTTATTGGAAAAAAAAGTATTTAGAAACCAAGATCTGGGCACTAGGTGTCATGTTTGTATAACCTGTCCAAAGGTTAATATTACAAAGATTGATAACATCAAATGTTTCCAAGGGTATGGAAAATAGACAGTCTCATACACATTGGATGAGAGTATATAAATAAGTATAACCCTTATAGGAGGACAATTTGGCAGTATCTTTTTTTTAGGTAATAAAACATGGCAGATTTATTCACAAAGCATGGATGTATAAACAAAATAAGTCTACATGGGGTCTAAACTAAACAATTTCAGCAAAGAAATAATCTTTCATAAGAAAGTTTTAGTGTAAATGAAGAATAGTTTGTCTACCCAGAAAAAAAAAACAAACCAGAATACAGGAAAAAGGAAAGCTTTTAGCACTAAATGTAGGCAACCCCCGATTTTTTTTCACACACACACACACACACACACACACTGTATTTTATTTTTACAAGAGATAAATAAACTGACACCAAGCATTGTAAATGGATGACCACAACAAAAGCAATGATTGCAATAACCAAACACGAAACACACTCATACTATGTCATAATATTGACATTCAGTCCAGTAATCCTCCACTGTAACAGCTCCTTTACTTTGCAGTGAAAATTGATTTGTATATTTCTTGCCTCTGAATCCTTGTGGGATTTTTTTTATTCAAACAGAAAGTCACAAAAATTATAATCATCCTCATCAGTTCACTCAGTCCCATGTAATTAATTTTTTTCATCTTGATCTTTTGTTAGCCCTTTTATGAATTCATCAGTTTTCCACTAGAGTTCTGAAAATGCTTATTCATTCAGTTCAGCAGTATAGTCAGTTACCAGAAACCTGTACCTGTCAGAGTCTTTTCCATGAATTCCTTGAAGATGAAACCCTTTTATAGGAACATTTTTGCAAAAGCATCAAAGTACACCCAGAACTGTCTGTAAATGACCAAAGACTTAAAAATGACTATGGTTAAAGATTTGATGAAAGTTCATAATAATGCAATTGACAAGGAAATTTAGTTATTTCTAATATACATTTTAAAGTAATAACTAGAATTATGACATAACATTATACCAGAACATATAAGATTTTTAGGAATTTCATGTAATTTCTGAAACATTTATATTAACATATTTCCATACAAATAACCCAAAGACAGTTTAGTATTAGTTGGGGTTTTTTTTGTTTGTTTTTTTATACTGCAGGTTCTTATCAGTCATCAATTTTATACACATCAGTGTATACATGTCAATCCCAATCACCCAATTCAGCACACCACCATCCCCACCCCACCATGGTTTTCCCCCCTTGGTGTCCATACGCTTGTTCTCTACATCTGTGTCTCAACTTCTGCCCTGTAAACCGGTTCATCTGTACCATTATTCTAGGTTCCACATACATGCGTTAATATATGTCAGTATCTTTTAAAATTTGAATTTTGAAGATCTAGAAAATCTACTTCTAGAAGTCCGTTATACAGAAATACTTATAAATATGCTCAAATATATATATATATGCACAAGAATATTGTTTGCAGTATTGTAATAAGAAAAACCTTGAAACAACTTAGAAGTTCCTCAATAGGGGACTTATTAGTTAAGTAATCAAATTGTAGCACAACCATATGATAAAATATCATGTTGGCATTAAAAGGAAAGAGACTGATCTATGCATATTGATATGGACCTTTGCTTCATATATTTTTTTAAATTATTTATTTGGCTGTGCCAGATCTTAGTTGCGGCATACGGGATCTTTAGTTGTGGCATGTGGGCTCTTAGTTGCAGCATGCGGGATCTAGTTCCCTGACCAGGGATCAAACCCAGGCCCCCTGCATTGGGAGCGTGGAGTCTTAACCACTGGACCATCAGGGAAGTCCCTGCTTCATATTTCATTGAGATAATAAAAGCAATCACATGAGGACTTCATCTTTTTATCACCAAATCTACTGTCTACTTACATTTGTGCCTACATTCTAGCTTCTTCCGTTGTGGTTAAGAGTGTGGGATCTAATGCCATGTTCAAATACTGACTATAACTTACTAGCTGTGTGACTTTAAGTTATTTAAACTTGCTATGCCCTAGTTTTTTCATTTTTAAAATTAATGAGGGTAGTAATAGTATATAACAACATAGGGTTGTTTTGAGGATTAAATGAGTACCTGTAAGGTTTTGAATAGTATCTGGTACATACTAAGAGCTCAATAAATGTAAGATTATCATTACAGTGAAGTACCCCTGCTCCTATCAAAGGCCATCCCCTTTATTTATACTTTGGATTCCAGTCCCCTGATTTCTCAAGGCTTAACACAAGTAATTATACTGTCTGTGTCACCAATCTATTATTCCCATCAGCATATAAATATGTTATCGTATGTCCCATTTATTAAAAAAAAAACTTACAATACTTCACATTCCCAAACTATAGCTCCATTTCTCTATTCCACTCAGCACAATTTCTTGAAGTTCTCTATAGTCATGGTCTCCACTTCCTTTTTCTCCTAAATCTGTTTCAATAAGACACTGTTCTTTACTACGTCTTTGGTAACACCTCTCCCATCCATCTTGCAAAATCAATGGTAACTTCTCTGTCCTCATCTCAAACGTTCAGCTGCATTCAATGCAGTTTACCACTTCCTCTTTCTTGAAACACTCTTCTCTTTTTAAAAAATGTATTTCAGGTGTACAGCATTATAATTTGATATCTGTATATACTACAAAGTGATCACCACCACAAGTGTAATTATCATCCATCACCATACAGTTGACCTCCTTCACCTGTTTCACTCACCCCTCCAACCCCTTTCCCCTCTGGTAACCACTAATCTGATCTCTGTATCTATGAGTTTGTTTTTGTTTTATTTTGTTTGTTCATTTGTGTGTGTGTGTTTTTTTTAGATTCCACATATGAATGAAATCATACAGTATTTGTGTTTCTCCATCTAACTTACTTCACTTGGCATAAGACCTTCAAGATCCACCTGTGTTGTCACAAGTGGCAGGATTTCATTCTTTTTTGTAGCTGGCTAATATTCCATTATGGGTATATACCACATCTGCTTTATCCATTCATCCATTGATGGACAATTAGATTGTTACCATATCTTGGCTATTGTAAATAATGCTTCAATGAACATAGGGGTGCAGTTATCTTTTTGAATTACTGTTTTCATGTTCTTCAGATAAACACTCAGAAGTGGAATAGCTGTGTCATATGGTAGTTCTACTCATAAGTATTTGAGGATCCTCCATACAGTTTTCCATAGTGGCTGCACCAATTTACAGTCCCACAAACAGTATATGAAGGTTCCCTTTTCTCCACATCCTCTCCAACATTTGTTATTTCTTGTCTTTTCAATAATAGCCATTCTAACAGGTGTGAGGTGATATCACATTTCGGTTTTGATTTGGATTTCCCAAATAATTAGTGATGTTGAACATCTTTTAATGTGCCTGTTGGCCATTTGTATGTCTTTGGAAAAATGTCTGCTTAGATCCTCTGCCCATTTTTTAATTGGATTGTTTGTTTTGTTGTTGTTGAGTTACATGAATTCTTTTTGGATATTAACTCCTTATTGCATATGTGATTTGCAAATATCTACTCCCATTCATTAGGTTGCATTTTTGTTTTGATGATGGTTTGCATCACTGTGCAGAAGCTTTTTAGTTTATATAGTCCCTTGTTTATTTTTGCTTGTTTCCTTTGTCTTTGGAGTCAGATCCACAAAAACATTACTAAGACCAATGTCAATGAGTTACCACCTGTGTTTTCTTCTAGGATTTTTATGGTTTCAGGTCTTACATTCAAGTCTTTAATCCATTTTGAGTTAATTTTTGTGTATGATGTAAGATAGTGGTTCAGTTTAATTCTTTTGCATGTGACTGTCCTGTTTTCCCAACACCATTTATGGAAGAGACTATCCTTTCTCCAGTGCATGTTCCTTGATCCTTTGTTGCAGATTAATTGTCCACACATCTGTGGGTTCATTTCTGACCTTTCACTTCTGTTCCATTGGTCTTTGTCTCCGTTTTTGTGCCAATACTATACTGTGTTGATTACTGTAGTTTTGTAGGTTAGTTTGAAATCAGGGAGCATGATAGCTCCAGTTTCATTCTTCTTTCTCAAGACTGTTTTGGCTATTCGGGATATTTTGTGATTCCATATAAATTTTTAGAACTTTTTTGATCTAGTTCTGTGAAACATGGCATTAGAATTTTGAAAGTGATATCATTGAATCTGTAGGTTGCTTTGGGTAGTCTGGACATTTTAACAATATTAAGTCTTTCAGTTTGTGATCATGGAATATCTTTTCCCTTTATTTGTGACTTCTTCAACTTCTTTCATCAGTGTCTTATACTTTTCAGTGTATAGGACTTTCACCTCCTTGGTTTAGTTTTTTCCTAGGTTATTTTATTCTTTTTGAAGCAATTGTAAAGAGGGTTGTTTTCTTTCTGATAGTTCATTATTAGTATATAGAAATGCCACAAATTTTTGTATATTGATTTTGTATCTTGTGACTTTACCGAATTCATTGATTAGTTCAAACAGTGTTTTGGTGGAGTCTTTAGGGTTCTCTCTATATAGTATTATGTCATCTGCAAATAGTGACAGCTTTATTTTTTCCTTCCCAATTTGGATGCCTTTTATTTCTTTTTATTACCTAGTTGCTCTGGCTAAAACTTCCAATACTATGTTGAATAAAAGTAGTAAGAGTGGGCATCCTTGTCTTGTTTCTGACCTTAGAGGAAAAGCTTCCAGCTTTGCACCATTGAGTATGATATTAGCTGCGGGTTCATTATATATGGTGTTTATTATGTTGAGTTACAGTCCATCTATACCCACCACTTTGTTGAGAGTTTTTATCATAAATGGATGTTTAATTTTGTCAGATGCTTTTTCTGCATCTATTGAGATGATCATATGATTTTTATGCTTCATTTTGTTAATGTGATGTATCGTGTTGATTGATTCACAGATGTTGAACCATCCTTGCATCCCTGGAATAAATCCCACATGATTGTTGTGTATGATCCTTTTAAAGCACTGTTGGATTTGGTTTGCTAATATTTTGTTGAGGATTTTTGCATGTATGTTTATCAGTGATGTCAGCCTTTAATTTTCTTTTTTTGTGGTGTCCTTGTCTGGTTTTGGTATCAGGGTAGTGCTGGCTTTGTGAAATGTGTTTAGAAGGTTTCTCTCCCCTTCAGTCTTTTAGAAGAGTTTGAGAAAGAATGAATGAAAACATTCTTTGAGTGTTTTATAGAAGTCATCAGTGAAGCCATCTGGTCCTGGGTTTTTGTTTGTTGGAAGCTTTCTGATTACTGTTTCAATCTCCTTACTAGTAATCAGTCTATTCAGATTTTCTATTTCTTCATGATTCAGTCTTCAAAGACTGTATTTTTCTAGGAATTTATCCATTTTTTCTAGGCTATCCAATATGTTGGCATATAATTGTTCATAGTAGTCTCTTATGATGTTTTGTATTTCTGTGGTATCAACTGTAACTTCTCTTTCTTTCCTGATTGTATTAGAGTCCTCTCTTTTTTTTCTTGGTTAGTCTAGCTAAAGGTTTGCCGGTTTTGTTAATCTTTTCAAAGAACCAGTGCTTAGTTTCATTGATCTTTTCTGATTTTTTTAAGTCTCTATTTCATTTATTTCCACACTGATCTTTATTATTTCCTTTCTTCTACTAATTTTGGGCTTCTTTTGTTCTTCCTCTTCTAGTTCCTTTAGCTATAGTTATATTATCTATTTGGGATTTTTATTGTTGCTTGAGGTAGGCCTGCATTGCTATCACTTCCCTCTTAGCCCTACTTTTGCTGCATTCTCATAGATTTGGGTATGTTGTATTTTCATTTTCATTTGTCTCCAGATATTTTTTAAATGTATCCTTTGATTTCTTCAATTACCCATTGGTTGTTCAGTAGCATGTTGTTTAATCTCCACATTTTTTGTAATTTTTCCTGTTTTTTTCTTGTGATTGATTTCTAGTTTCATACCATTCTGGTTGGAAAAAATGTTTGATATGATTTCAGTCTTCTTGACTACATTGAGACTTGTTTTGTGACCTAACATGTTATCTACCCTGGAAAATGTTTCATGTGTACTTGAGAAGAATGTGTATTCTGCTGCTTTTGGATGGAATGTTCTTTATATATCTATTATGACCATTTGCTCTGATGTGTCATTTAAGTCTGATGTTTCCTTATTGATTTTCTGTCTGGATGATCTACCCATTGATGTAAGTAGGGTGGTGGTAAAGTCCCCTACTCTTCAATTCTCCCTTTAAGTCAGTTAATATTTGCTTTATATATCTTGGTGCTCCTCTGTTGGGTGCATTTATAAATGTTATATCTTCTTGCTGGATTGACCCATTTACATTACATAACACCCTCCTTTGTCTTTTGTTACAGCCTTTGTTTTAAAGTCTGTTTTGTCTGATACAACTACAACTACTCCAGTTTTCTTTTTATTTCCATTTGCATAGAATATGTTTTCCCATCCCTTCACTTTCAGTCTTTGTGTGTCCTTTCTTCTGAAGTGAGTCTTTTGTGTAGATGGGTCTTGTTTTGTTTTTTATGTTTTGGGTTTTTTTTTTTTGTAAAGCAATTATACTCCAACAAAGATGTTAAATAAATAAATCATATTGGCTGAATAACAGACACAGGCAGCACACACCCATCATCTGCTGACACAGGGTAATGAACAAGCGTAATGTATTCTCCAGCTCACTGGAAGAGAAGGCTCTCGAGAAAAATGCTACCGCCTTATTTTGTATTCTAGTAATAATATACCTCGCTTGGACCCATAAAGGGAATTAACGGCCAGCTCATCGGAATGGAAATTATAAAAAATAGTTTTAGAGCAGGGTTCAACAAGCCTTTTCCGTAAAGGGCCAGAGAGCAAATATTTCAGGCTTTGCAAGCAAGACAGCCTCTGTCACATCATCATCTTTGCTTTTTTAGGTTTATTTTCTGTGTGTTTTTTTTCCCCCCAACAATGCTATGAAAAATGTAAAAACCATTCTTAGTTCCCAGGCCATACAAACCATTGCTGGCCGACCCCTGCCTTAGACCATGGTAAGAAAGAATAGGACACTTGGAGTCCCAAGTCCCTCACAATTCAACCCAAGGGGCAAATCCCCGTCCATGTCCAATTTACCTCCTTCAGCCTCTCCAGCTCGTTTTGGAGGGCCTGTTTGGATATCTCCACTTCAATCATCTGTTGTCGTAGAGCTTCATTCTCATCTTCAGCTTTAGCTCTCTTTTCCTCCACAGTTTCAAGTTCATGGTGTAACCTGACCTACACATATTTGGCCACCTTTAAGTCCTGTTCTAGACTTCAGATGAGCTCGCCGTCCACCTGCCTGGTCTCTGCCACCTTCAGGCTCTTATGCTCAGCCTTCCTGAGGCAGTACTGCAGGATTCGGCAGTTTTTATTGGCGCGGTCCAGTTCCTGCCGAAGCTCCTGCAGCTGGTAAACATCTTCCTCTCAGTAACTGTCTCTCATCTCTTCCATTTCAGCACGGAGTTCATCCAACTCATCATTTAGTGTCGGCTGCGAGCCAGGCCCTGTTAGACACTCCAGCAGCTTGGGCAGCGGCATTGTTTCATTTCATCCTCATAACAAACCCGAGTACGAATTACTTCTGTCTTCTTGAAGGATGAGGACACGGGTGCGGGAGGTGAAGTCAGTGCCGCAGCCAGTGCATGCTGGCTGGGACTCATACCCGAGTCTGTGCAGTGTTCAGTCCTACATGCTGTCCCCTCGGAGAACCTGGAGCTTGAGTGCCGCTTTGACCACTGGACTTGTTTTTTTTTTTAAATCCATTCAGCCACTTTATGTCTTTTGATTGGAAAATTTAGTCGACATACATTTAAAGTAATTATTGATAGGTGTATACTTATTGCCATTTAGTTAACTGTTTTCTGGTTGTTTTTGTAGTTCCTGTTTCTTTCTTTTTCTCTTTCTTTCTTCCCTTGTGATTTGGTCATTTTCTCTAGTGTTATATTTAGATTCCTTTCTCATTTTTTCTTGTGTATCTACTATAAGGTTTTTGTCCTTGTTGTCACTGTGAGGTTCACATATATCATCCTATGTAAATAGTAGCCTGTTTTAAGCTGGGAGCAACTTAAATTTGAAATACATTCCAAGGCTTTATCTTTTTTTCTTCCCCCACCACATTTTATACTTTCAATGACACGTTTTGCATATTTTATTTTATGCATACCTTAAGTAATTATTGTAATTTTAGTTAATTTTACTGCTTTTGTCTTTTAACCTTTATGCTTGCTTTATAAATGATTGATCCACTACCTTTATTATATATTTACCATTTCCAGTGAGATTTTTACATTCATATGTTTCCTTATTAATTAGTGCCATTTCTTTTTCAGCTTAAAGAAGTCCCTTTAACATTTCATGAAGGGCTGGTTTAGCAGTGATGAACTCCTTTAACTTTTGCTTATCTGGGGAACTCTTGATCTCTTCTTCAGTTCTGAATGATAATTCTTCCAGGTAGAGAATTCTTGGTTGGAAGTTTTTTTCCTTTCAGCACTTTGAATATGTCATGCCAGTCCCTTCTAGCATGTAAAGTTTCTGCTGAAAAACCTGCAGATAGCCTTATGGGGTTTCCTTTATACATGACAAGTTATTTTTCTCTTACTAATTTTACGATTCCTTCTTTATCCTTAACTTTTACCAGTGTATCTTGGTATGTTTCTTTAGGTTCATCTTATTTTGAGTTCTCTGGGCTTCCTGGATCTGGTTGTCTGTTTCCCTCCCCAGATTTGGGAATTTATCAGCCACTGTTTCTTCAAATAGTTTTTTTGTCCCTTTATCTCTCTTTTCTCCTTCTGGGACTTCTACAATGTGAATGTTATTCTTGATGTTGACCCTAAGGTCCCTTTAGGTATCTTTACTTTTTAAAATTCTTTTTTCATTTTGCTTCTCTGTCTGGGTGAGTTCCATTGTTTTGTCTTCCAGCTCACTGATTTGTTCTTCTTCCTCATCCAGTCTGCTATTGAACCCCTCTAGTGTATTTTTCATTTCAGTTATAATTTCTGTTTGGTACTTTCTTGTATTTTCTATCTCTTTGTTGAAGTTCTTACTCTGTTTATCCATTCTTCTCCCAAATTTGGTGAGCATCTTTATGACCATTACTTTGAATTCTCTCAGGTAGATGGCTTTTCTCCATTTAATTTAACTATTTTTCTGAGATTCATCTTGCTCTTTCTATTGAAATATATTCCTCTGTCTCCTTATTTGGCCTAATTCTCTTTATCTGTTTCTATGTATTATGTAAATCAGCTATCTTTTCCAGTCTTGAAGGACTGGCCTTATTTAGAGGATGTCCTATAGGGCTTAGAGGCACAATCCAGAGCCAGGCACTGAAGTAGTGTCTCCTACGTGGGCTGAATATACTCTCCTTTTGTGGCAAGGCTGCAGCTACTGTTGCAGTCTGTTGGTGGGTGGGGCTGGTCCCTGGACTTACTGTGGAGCCTGGTTGCAGCTGCTACAGTACACTGGTGGCCATGGTTGCCCCCAGATTGGCTACAGGACTCAGCTGTGGCTAGTCCATGCACTGGTTGACATGGCTGTGACTTGGCTGGCTGTGAGGCCTAAGATGAAGGGGTGGGTGGAGCCTTAACTGGATGTGCCCACTGGTGCTCACAGTGTAGAAGGAGAATTTCAAAATGGCGCCCACCAGCGCTAGCATTAGCAAGGTAGCCTGAGATCACATCAATTGCTTCTGCCAATGTCCCGTTTCCCATGTAGCATCCCAACTGATTTATGTCTCTCTGGCAGATGCTTCAGTATTTGTAAGTGGGTCCCCTTCACTTATGATCCATGCACTTCTTAAATCTGTTTTTTTTTTTTTGGAGGGGTTGGTTTTGGGGGTTGGTGCTGGTTTTGGTTGAGTGAGCCTGTGTATGGGCCCTTTTTTTTAAAAAAAACATCTTTATTGGAGTATAATTGCTTTACAATGGTGTGTTAGTTTCTGCTGTATAACAAAGTGAATCAGCTATACACATACATACATATATCCCCATATCTCCTCCCTGTTGCATCTCCCTCCCACCCTCCCTATTCCACCCCTCTAGGTGGACACAAAGCACTGAGCTGATCTCCCTGTGCTATGCAGCTGCTTCCCACTAGCTATCTATTTTACATTTGGTAGTGTATATAAGTCCATGCCACTCTCTCACTTTGTCTCAGCTTACCCTTCCCCCTCCCTGTGTCCTCAAGTCCATTCTCTACATCTGCGTCTTTATTCCTGTCTGCCCCTAGGTTCTCCAGAACCCTTTTTTTTTTAGATTCCATGTATATGTGTTAGCATATGGTATTTGTTTTTCTCTTTCTGACTTACTTCACTCTGTATGTGCATGGACCCTTTAAGACAGGGTTTTCCATTCCCTGTAGTTTTATGTTTTTCCTGGACATATTCCTCATTGGTTTTCAAAGCCAGGTGTTTGGGGGGCTCATCTGTCTTGGGCAGGATCTAGGGGTTGGGGTGCCTGATGTGGAGCTCAAATCCCTCACTCCCTAGGGAAACAACCTGTACTTTTGTGATCACTCCTAATTGTGGATCACTATGGCTGGGGTGTGCTTTTTTCCTTGGCAAGAACATATCTTTGTCTCTTCTACCCATCTCAATGCTGTCCTTTTATCCTTTGTTGTGAAGGCTCTGTTAACCCAGTTTTCAGGTCCCTTTATGGAGGAATTATTCTATATGAAGTTGTAGATTTGTTGTGTCCATGAGATGAGGTGAGTTCAGAATCTTTCTATGACATGATCTTGAACCCTCACCTCTGAAACATTCTATTCTCTTGACTTCTATAACACCACAATCCTGCTTTACTTCCTACTTCCTTTATAAATTCTCAGTCTCCTTTATGGCTTCTTCTATGCTTCTCTAAGTGTTATACTGCCCCAGGTCTCCTTCCCTAGCCTGTTCTTTTCTGAGTTTTTTTTCTCCCTGAAAGTTCTCAACTAGTTTCATGACTTATATTGCTATCTATAGGCTTATGACTCACAAATCTACTGTTTATTTCCAGCTTAGACCTTTCTATTGAACTCCAGATTCTTATAATCCAACTGACTCCCTGACAAGGCCACTTGAATGTCCAAAGCTATCTCAAATGTAACGTGTCCAAAATAAAAGTCTTGAATATTTATTTCTCCCAACCCATCATTTTTCTAGTCTTTCCCTCATTAGTAAATGGGATTGCCAGCCGAGTTCTAAGTACATTCTTCATTCCTCCCTTCCTCTCACTTTCCACATATATCCATAAGTAATCCTGGAGATTACTTCCAAAAGTTAATTTCAAAAACATACCAAGAATCACCCATTTTTCTCCAACTTTACTACTAATCCAATTCACCCTAGTCCAATTCATAATTGGATAGATTATGACATAAGCCTCCTAACTGGTGTCCTTTCTTCCACTGTTGCCTCTTTACAATTCAGTCTCCAAAGACCAAAGAGAGGAATCTTTTAAAATATAAATTTTATCCTGTAACTAATTGGCTTAAAACCCTTTAATAACATTTCACATTAGTTAGGAAGAAAATTAAACTCTTGTGAGTGATGTCACTGGAAATGGAGGAGCCGGGAAAGCCAGGGGTCTATCTTTCCACTAATGCAATGATTAAGCTGGCAAAAACTGTCAAAATCAACTTTTTTGAACTCTAAAATCTAATAAAAACTTTGAACAACCAGGGTGGTGCTTGATGAAGAAAGAATTTTAGTAAGATAGTGTTATGACACTTTTACCTACCTGATTACCATCCTCCAATCAACAACTCAGTGACAACCAAGGAATGGCCAGCTTACTGGTACCAAAGTGGGAAATGCAGAACTTGTTCTCAAAGAGTTGTGGTTTTGTGTTTTGACCTGCCTGATTGCTCACTAAGGGATCAGCTAAGGGACTTGCCTTTGTTTTGCCATCCCCTGTCTCCAAACTCTCAGGACTGGAGTCTCCACTTGGGCAGCAATTAAAAAAAATTGTAGTAAAATATACATAACATAAGATATGCCATCTTAACCATTTTTAAGTGTACAGTTCAGTGGTATTAAGCTCTTTCATATTTTTGGGACCATCACCATCCATCTCCAGGACACTTCATCTTGCAAAACTGAAGCTCTATAAACGATAATTCCCCATTCCTCCCTCCAACCAACCCCTGGCAACCACCATTCTATTTTATATTTCTATGAATTTGATGATTAAGTACCTCATATAAGTGGAATAACACAGTATTTGCCTTTTTGTGACTGGCTTATTCCATTTAGCATAATGTCCTCAAGCTTCGTCCATGTTCTGACATACATCAGAATTCCCTTCCTTTTTTAAGGCTGAATAATATTCCATTGTATGTGTATACCACATAATGCTTATGCATTCTTCCATCAATGGACATTTGCATCACTTCCACCTTTTAGCTATTGTGAATAAGGCTGCTATGAACATGAGTGTACAAATACCTCTTCAAGGCACAGCTTTAAATTTGGGGGTTATATTCCCAGAAGAAGAATTACTAAATCATATGGTAATTCATTTCTAACTTTTTGAGGAACCAACAAACGGTTTTCCACAGTGGCTGTACCATTTTACATTGCCATCAACAGGGTACTAGTGTTCCAGTTTCTCCACTTCCTTGCCAAAACTTTTTTTTTTCTTTTTAAAAATATTTGTCAACCGCTGTAAGGTGGCATCTCATTGTGGTTTTTATTTTGAGTAGCAATTTTAAAAAACATTTAAAAGCATATAGCAGCTGCAGCTGCTTGAGGCAAGGTTGGGAAGAAGGTAGGAGTTGGGGGAGGCATAAGAACTTTGAAAGCTCCTACATATATTGAGGGATCTAGAAGACCATGCATGCTCAGGAATAAACACATGCTCAGAAAAGACTACAGAGACCCTAAGTTGTCACCTTTGGCCGATCTTTAGCCTCTGTGCAAAGGGGAAATAAAAACTAAGGCAGAGTTGTAAATGCCCTGGCTAAGCATTGAAGGAGTGCCTCAACTTAGAGTAAATCTACAAAGACCAAGACACTATTTTTATTTGCTTTGTTTTGCTTTGTTTTGTTTCAGATATTTAAGGAAATCACTAAGCTAACAGAACAGACTTCAGTGACCACACACAGCAAAGAACACAGTCATTATAAAAATAGCTTAGAAAATCACTAAGTAAACAACTAACACACAACAAATGACAACAACAAACTATGGGGAGGGAGGAGAATTTGTTCTTCAGGGCTGTAATGTTATACTTTTCAAATTATCCAGTTTTCCACAAAAATTATGAGATATGCAAAGAAACAAGAAAGTGTGGTCCACAGGAAAAAAATAATGCAAACTTCCCCTGAGGAAGCCCAGAAATTGGACTTACTAGTCAAAGCCTTTAAAATACCAGTCTTAAATATGCTCAAAAAGCTAAGAAAAAACATGCACAAAGAAACAAAGGAAACAAGTAGAAAAATGTCTCACCAAATAGAGAATATCAATAAAGAGAAATTATAAAGAGAAACCAAACAAATTCTGGAGCTGAAAAGTACAATCACTAAAGGGGTTCAACAACACATATGAGCAGGCAGAAGAAATAATCAGTAATCTTTAAGACATAATGGTTGAGGGACTTCCGTGATGATGTAGTGGTTAAGAAATCACCTGCCAGTGCAGGGTACATGGGTTCAATCCCTGGTCCGGGAAGATCCCACATACCACGGAGCAACTAAGCCCATGTGCCACAACTACTGAGCCTGCACTCTAGAGCCCATGAGTCACAACTGGTGGGCCCACACACCACAACTACTGAAGCCCACACACCCTAGTGCCTGTGTGCCACAACTACTAAGCCCACATACCGCAACTACTAAAGACTGTGCACCCTAGGCCCATATGCTGCAATTACTGAGCCCATGTGCTGCAACTACTGAAGTCTGCGTGCCTAGAGCCCGTGTTCTGCAACAAGAGGAGGCACTGCAATGAGAAGCCCATGCACCACAACAAAGAGTAGCCCCAACTCACCACAACTAGAGAAAGCCCATGTGCAGCAACAAAGACCCAATGCAGCAAAAAAAAAAAAAAAAAAGACATAATGGTTGAAAACATATAGTCTGAGATACAGAAAGAATGGAGGAAAATGAAGAGAGGTAGAAAAGTCTAGGTAGAAAAAATGTCCTCTACCAAAAGGAAATGATCTATTTTCAAATTTTGCCCTTGAGACTTGTAGTTAGAACTAAGCAGTATTATAGCCACAACTCAATGCCAACCTAGCTCAGTTCCTAACTGGTTTGAGATGATTAGCTCCTTACTCATTTTCCTGACAAAGAAAAGAACTTACCCTCTCTGGGAGGAAAAAAACATTGGCATCAGACTCTATGGTCACTTTAGGCACAATGTTGACCATAAAAAAAATTATGAGGCATACGAAGAAACAGGAAAATGTGACCCATATCAAGAGGAAGAACAGTCAATAGAAGTAGACCCACTGGTAATCCACATGTTGGATACACTCATACATGCTACAACATGGTTGTACCTCAAAACATTATGCTCAGTGAAAGAAGCCTGACACAAAAGGTCACATAGTGTTTGATTATACGTATGTGAAGTACCCAGAATAGATAATACATAGAGACAGAAGGCATATTGGTGGTTGCTAGGGTCTAGGAGGAGGGGGGAATGGAGAGAGACTAATTCATGGGGTTTTATTTGGGGGTGATGAAAAAGTTTTGAAACTAAAGTTAGTAGTTTCAACATTGTTAGTGTACTAAATGCCACTAAACTATACACCTTAAAATTACTAATTTTATGTTTGTGTATATCCTGTCAATTAAAACAATTCCTTGAATGGGTTTACTAGCACAGCAGTCCCCAACCTTTTTGGCACCAGGGATTGGTTTCGTGGAAGACAATTTTTCCACGGCCTGGGGAGGGGATGGTTCAGGCAGTAATGTGAGTGATGGGGGTGAGGGTTCAGGCGGTAAGGCAAGCAATGGTTCAGGTGGTAATGCGAGCAATGGGGAGCAATTGGGAGTGGCAAATGAAGTGTCACTCACTAGCCTGCCACTCACCTCCTGTTGTGAAGCCCGGTTCCTAACAGGCTGCATACTGGTACCAGTCCACGGCCAGAGGGTTGGGGACCCCTGTACTAGCAGACTGAACATAGCAGATGAGAGAAATAGTGAACTTAAAAACAGTTCAATAGAAACAACCCAAACTGAAGCATAAAGAAAACATAATGGAAAGAAGAGAAAAAAGCATAATAAATATGTGGGAGATTGTTGGTCAGTTTAATATATATGTAAGTAGAATCCCAGAAGGAGAAGAGCAAGAGAATGAAGCAGAAAAAAAATATTTGAAAAGGTAATGTCTGATAATTTCCCCAAAATTATTACAGGCATCAACTCATAGATCCAAGAATCTCAGTAAACCCCAAGCAGTTTAAACACAACAAAACCATACCTAGGCACATCATAGTCCAACCTCTGAATCAAGGATAAAGGGAAAAACATAAAAGCAGCCAGAGGATGGAAAAGGCAAGTTGTCTTCAAAGAAGTGAAAATAATATTAACAACATACCCCTCAATACAACACAATCCACGGATGCCAATATATAGTGTAACCACATCTTTAAACAGCTATAAGGACTAGAGAAAGAAGAAGAACAACAAAAAAAAACCCTGAAGTTAGTAGAAGGAAAGAAATCATAAAGATCAGAGCAGAAATAAATGAAATAGAAACAAAGAAAACAATAGCAAAGATCAGTAAAACTAAAAGCTGGTTCTTTGAGAAGATAAAAAAAACTGATAAACCATTAGCCAGACCCATCAAGAAAAAAAGGGAGAGGACGCAAATCAATAAAATTAGAAATGAAAAAGGAGAAATCACAACAGACACTGCAGAAATACAAAGGATTATAAGAGACTACTACAAAAAACTATATGCCAATAAAATGGGCAACCATGAAGAAATGGACAAATTCTTAGAAACGTATAATCTTCCAGGACTGAACCAGGAAGAAATAGAAAACATGAACAGACCGATCACAAGTAATGAAATTGCAACTGTGATTAAAAATCTTCCAACAAGCAAAAGTTCAGGACCAGATAGCTTCACAGGTGAATTCTATCAAACATTTAGAGAAAAGCTAATGCCTATCCTTCTCAAACTCTTCCAAAAAATTGCAGAGGAAGGAACACTCCCAACTCATTCTACGAGGCCACCACCACCCTGATACCAAAACCAGACAAAGATACTACAAAAAAAGAAAATTACAGACCAATATCATTCATGAATATAGATGCAAAGATCCTCAACAAAGTACTAGCAAACAGAATCCAACAACACATTAAAAGGATCATACACCATGATCAAGTAGGATTTATCCCAGGGATGCAAGGATTCTTCAACATATGCAAATCAATCAATGTGATACACCATATTAACAAATTGAAGAAGAACCATCTCAATAGATGCATCTCAATAGATGCAGAAAAAGCTTTGGACAAAATTCAACACCCATTTATGATAAAAAAGAAACTCTCCAGATATTGGGCATAGAGTGAACCTACCGCAACATACTAAAGGCCATATACAACAAACCCACAGCAAACGTCATTCTCAATGGTGAAAAACTGAAACCATTTCCACTAAGATCAGGAACAAGACAAGGTTGTCCATTCTCACCACTATTATTCAACATAGTTTTGGAAGTTTTAGCCACAGCAATCAGAGAATAAAAAGAAATAAAAGGAATCCAAATCAGAAAAGAAGAAGTTAAACTGTCACTGTTTGCAGATGACATGATACTATACATGGAGAATCCTAAAGATGCTACCAGAAAACTACTAGAGCTAATCAATGAATTTGGTAAAGTAGCAGGATACAAAATTAATGCACAGAAATCTCTTGCATTCCTATACGCTAATGATGAAAAATCTGAAAGAGAAATTAAGGAAACACTCCCATTTACCACTGCACCAAAAAGAATAAAATACCTAGGAATAAATATACCTAAGGAGACAAAAGACCTGTATGCAGAAAACTAAGACACTGATGAAAGAAATTAAAGATGATACAAACAGATGGAGAGATATACCATGTTCTTGGATTGGAAGAATCAGTATTGTGAAAATGACTATACTACCCAAAGCAATCTACACATTCAATGCAATCCCTATCAAACTACCAATGGCATTTTTCACAGAACTAGAACAAAAAATTTCACAATTTGTATGGAAACACAAAAGACCCCGAATAGCCAAAGCAATCTTGAGAAAGTAAAACGGAGCTGGAGGAATCAGGCTCCCAGACTTCAGACTACACTACAAAGCTACAGTAATCAAGACATTATGGTACTGGCACAAAAACAGAAATATAGATCAATAGAACAGCATAGAAAGCCCAGAGGTAAACCCACGCACATATGGTCAACTAATCTATGACAATGGAGGCAGGATATACAATGGAGAAAAGACAGTCTCTTCAATAAGTGGTGCTGGTAAAACTGGACAGACACATGTAAAAGAATGAAATTAGAACACTCCCTAGCACCATACACAAAAATAAACTCCAAATGGATTAAAGACCTAAGTGTAAGACTGGACACTATAAAACTCTTAGAGGAAAACATAGGAAGAACACTCTTTGGCATGAATCACAGCAAGACCTTTTTTGACCCACCTCCTGGAGTAATGGAAGTAAAAACAAATGGGACCTAATGAAACTGATAAGCTTTTGCACAACAAAGGAAACCATAAAGAAGGTGAAAAGACAACCCTCAGAATGGGAGAAAATATTTGCAAACGAATCAATGGACAAAGGATTAATCTCCAAAACATACAAAAAGCTCATGCAGTTTAATATCAAAAAACCAAAACACCCAGTCAAAAAATGGGCAGAAGGGGCTTCCCTGGTGGAGCAGTGGCTAAGAATCCGCCTGCCAATGCAGGAGACACAGGTTCGAGCCCTGGTTCGGGAAGATCCCACATGCCGTGGAGCAACTAAGCCCATGCACCACAACTACTGAGCCTGCACTGTAGAGCCCATGAGCCAGAGCTACTGAGCCTGTGTGCCACAATTACTGAGCCTGCGCTCTAGAGCCCATGCTCCACAACAAGAGAAGCCACCACAATGAGAATACCACGCACCGCAAAGAAGAGTAGCCCCCTCTCTCCGCAACTAGAGAAAGCCTGTGTGCAGCAACGAAGACCCAGGGCAGCCAAAAATAAATATTAATTAAAAAAATTTTTTTTAATTTTTAAAAAAGGGCAGAAGACCTAAATAGACATTTCTCCAAAGAAGACATATAGATGGCCAAGAGGCACATGAAAAGATGCTCAACATCACTAAATATTAGAAAAATGCAAATCAAAACTACAATGAGGTATCACCTCACACTGGTCAAAATGGCCATCAACAGAAAACCTACAAACAATAAATGCTGGAGAGGGTGTGGAGAAAGGGGAACCCTCTTGCACTGTTGCATGAAATGTAAATTGATACAGCCACTATAGAGAACAGTATGGAGGTTCCTTAAAAAACTAAAAATAGAACTATGATATGACCCAGCAATCCCACTACTGGGCATATACCCTGAGAAAACCATAATTCAAAAGCACACAGGTACCACAATGTTCATTGCAGCACTATTTACAATAGCCAGGACATGGAATCAACCTAAATGTCCCATGGCAGATGAATGGATAATGATGTGGTACATATATACAATGGAATATTACTCAGCCATAAAAAGGAACGAGGGCTTCCCTGGTGGAGCAGTGGTTAAGAATCCGCCTGCCAATGCAGGGGACACAGATTCAAGCCCTGGTCCGGGAAGATCCCACATGGCACAGAGCAACTAAGCCCGTGAGCCACAGCTACCGAGCCTGCATTCTAGAGCCCGCAAGCCACAACTATTTGAAGCCTGCGTGCATAGAGCCCACACTCCGCAACAAGAGAAACCACCGCAATGAGAAGCCCACGCACTGCAACGAAGTGTAGCCCCTGCTCACCGCAACTAGAGAAAGCCCACGTGCAACAACGAAGACCCAACACAGCCAAAAATAAATATAAAAAAAAGAAGGAATGAAATTGGGTCATTTGTAGAGATGTGGATGGACCTAGAGACTGTCATACAGAGTGAAGTAAGTCAGAAAGAGAAAAACAAATATTGTATATTAACGCATAGAGGTGGAATCTAGAAAAATGGTACAGATGAACCTATTTGCAAGGCAGAAGTAGAGACACAGACGTACAGGACAAGTGTATGGACACCAGAGGGAAAGGGAGGGTGGGATGAATTGGGAGATTGGGATTGACATACATACACTAATATGCACTAATATGTATAAAATAGATAGCTAATGAGGACCTGCTGTATAGCACAGAGAATTCCACTTTGCTGTATGGTAGAAACTAACACATAGCACCCAACATCCATTTTGGGGATGTTTGTTAGGAGCAGCCTGAGAGGGTCCCCTGTGTGTTTCATACATGTATTAAAAACCACAATTTTAAAAGTAAATTAAAATGTTAAATATTTTGGTAATAAACGGAGGAAACAAGTAAAAAAAAAAAAACTGTGATAAAACTACCACTCTATAATTCTATGTTCAGTGAAATATCCTTCAAAAATGAAAGTGAAATAAAGATGTTTTTGCCTCATACCAGTCAAAATGACTGTCATCAAAAAGTCCCCAAACAGGGTTTCCCTGGTGGCACAGTGGTTGAGAGTCCGCCTGCCGATGCAGGGGACACGGGTTCGTGTCCCGGTCCGGGAGGATCCCACATGCCGCGGAGCAGCTAGGCCTGTGAGCCATGGCCGCTGAGCCTGCGCGTCCGGAGCCTGTGCTCCACAATGGGAGAGGCCACAGCAGTGAGAGGCCTGCGTACAGTGAAAAAAAGAAAATCCCCAAACAATAAATCTTGGAAAGGGTGGTGGAGAGAAGGGAACACTCCTACACTATTGGTGGGAATGTAAATTGGTATACAGCCACTATGGAGAACAGTATGGAGGTTCCTTAAAAAACTAAAAATAGAGCTACCATATGATCCTGCAATCCCACTCCTGGGCATATATCTGGAGAAAAACATGGTCTGAAAGGATATATACACCCCAGCGTTCATTGCAGCACTGTTTACAGTAGCCAAGACATGGGAGCAACCTAAATGTCCATCGACAGAGGAATGGATAAAGAAGATGTGGCACATATATACAATGGGATATTACTCAGCCATAAAAAGAATGAAATAATGCCATTTGCAGCAGCATGGATGGACCTAGAAATTGTCATACTGAGTGAAGTAAGTCAGACAAAGGGAAATATTGTATGATATTGCTTATATGCAGAATCTAAAAAGAAATGATATAATGAACTTATTTACAAAACAGAAACAGACTTAGAGAACGAACTTATGGTTACCAGTGGGGAAGGGATAGTTACGGAGTTTGGGATTGACATATACACACTGCTATATTTAAAATGGATAACCAACAAGGACCTACTGTATAGCACAGGGAACTCTGCTCAATATTATGTAACAACCTAAATGGGAAAAGAATTTGAAAAAGAATAGATACATGTATATGTATAACTGAATCACTTTGCTGTACACCTGAAACTATCACAACTTTTTTCATCAACTATACTCCAATATAAAATAAAGGGTTAAAAAATAAAAAATAAAATAAAAAAATTTTAAAAGATGTTTTTGGACAAACAAAAGTTGTGAGAATTCATTGATAGCAGAGCTGCACTATAAAAAATACTAGTTCTTTCAGGCTAAAGAAAATTATACTATTACTTTGAAGAACAGAACTACAGAAAAGAATGAAGGGCAGAAGGGGTATATATGTGGGTAAATATACAGATGGTCCCCAAATTAGGATAGTTTGACTTACGATTTTTGACTTTATGGTGGTGTGAAAGTGATAAGCATTCAGTAGAAGTCATACTTCAAATTTTGAATTTTGATCATTCCCAATGATCAAATGACTTAGCGATGTTTGATATGATACTCTCTCCTGAAGCTGAACAGTGGCAGCAAGCTCCACCTACAACCATTCTGTTTTTCACTTTCAGAACACAGGTTCGTACCCCGGTCCGGGAGGATCCCACATGCCACGGAGTGGCTGGGCCCATGAGCCATGGCCGCTAAGCCTGTGCATCCGGAGCCTGTGCTCTGCAACGGGAGAGGCCACAACAGTGAGAGGCCCGCGTATCGCAAAAAAAAAAAAAAAAAAAAGGAATCTCAATCACAGAAACATTATGGGACTTACACAGATAGTAAATAATGGATCGAGAACAAGCTTATGCTTTTAAATGCTATACAGTATTTTTTGGCAAAAACAAAAACAAAATGAAACAAAACCAAAAAAATCATTTTATTTTGTGATTGAAATTAAAAGATTGCAGTGGACTTCCCTGGTGGTGCAGTGGTTGAGGGTCCACCTGCCGAGGCAGGAGACACGGGTTTGTGCCCCAGTCCAGGAGGATCCCGCATGCCGCGGAGCGGCTGGGCCTGTGCGCCATGGCCGCTGAGCCTGTGCGTCTGGAGCCTGTGCTCCGCAACGGGAGAGGCCACAGCAGTGAGAGGCCCGCATACTGCAAAAAAAAAAAGATTGCAGTACCCAAGGAACAATGCCACTTTTCTATATTCCTTTAGGGAAGCAGAGCGATTTCCCCACAAAGGCATAATTACTTAAATTTAAACTTCAACCAGAATGAGGCCTTGGGGTCTCATTTCAGTTGTGAAAATAACAGAAAAACATTCTATGATACCATACCCTAAGTGTAAAAGTGCATTCAGCAGAGCTGTGGTCTAGGATCCTCATAGAACACTTCAAGCTACTTCCAAAAATCAAGTTCAAATCATCACTTTTTAGATTGCTGTAAAACAAAGTGTAAACTTTCTTTTTCCATTACTACTCAAACTGCTTCAACAAAGCAAGTCCTATATTCCTGAGGGAATTTTAGATTGCTGTAAAACAAAGTGTAAACTTTCTTTTTCCATTACTACTCAAACTGCTTCAACAAAGCAAGTCCTATATTCCTGAGGGAAGCTTAGAAAGGATATCAGTGAAATTTAGTTTTGTCAGAAAAGAAAATACAAAAGAAATTTCCAGTAAGTCATATTCCTCTGTTCTCTGGGAAATAACATATTCAGTGTCTGAATCTCCTGAAAAAGGCTCTGGACAGGTTGGGAAGCCACTAATCTGCAGGGAAACATTTGGTCCTTGGCATAATTTTTTCTACATTTGAAAATGTATTATTAGTTATTTTAGTATAAAACTTATACATACCTGGGAAGGGAAAAACAAACTTTAATGTGGAGAACCTTGGGAAACACCACCTTAAGCAAGAGATCAATGTTTTTTTGTTTTGTTTTTAATTAATTAATTTATTTAGTTTTGGCTGTGTTGGGTCTTTGTTGCTGCACGTGGGCTTTCTGTAGTTGCAGCGAGCAGGGGCTATTCTTTGTTGTGGTGTGCGGGCTTTGTCGTTGTGGTGTGTGGGCTTTTTCATTGCGGTGGCTTCTCTTGTGCACAGGCTCTTGTGGCTCTAAGTGCGCAGGCTTCAGCAGTTGCAGCACACGGGCTCAATAGTTGTCATGCATGGGCTTTAGGGAGCGTGGGCTTCAGTAGCTGTGGTGCGCAGGCTCAGTAGTTGTGGTGCATGGGCTTGGTTGCTCCGGGGCATGTGGGATCTTCCCAGACAAGGGATCGAACCTGTGTCCCCTGCATTGGCAGGTGGATTCTTAACCACTGAGCCACCAGGGAAGACCCAAGAGATTAATGTTAACATTAGCAGTGATAAATCATGTTGAATATCATGTACTCTCAATATAATGCAATGGGACATATCACTTCTATGGTATTTTTTTCCAAAAACTCATAACTCTAGTCTAATTAGGATAAAATACCAGATAAACACAAATTGAGGGACATTCTACAAAATACCTGACCAGTACTCCTCAAAACTGTCAAGGTCATGAAAAACAAGGAAAGAAACTGTCACAGACCTGAGCCAGCTAAGGAGACATGGCAACTAAATGCAATGTGGTATACTGGATTGGATCCTGGAAATGAAACATGGAATTAGTAGAAAAACTGGTAAAATATTATTTAAGTCTGGAATTTAGTTAATAATGACCAGTGTTGCTTTCCTAATTTTGACAAATATGCCATGGTAATATAAAATGATCACATTAAGAGAAACTGAAACTGTATACTATTTTGCAACTTTTCTGTAAAGTATTCCAAAATAAAAAGGCTTATTTAGAAATGTACTACATGATTGTGGTGGAAAGAAAAAAATGAAAGAAAGAATAAAGAAGGGAAAGAAGGAAGTAGAAGATAGGAAGGAGGGATGGAAGGAAGGAAGGAAGGTGGAAAAGAACAAAACAATAATAAATATAAAGAGTAAAGACTTTTTAAAAATCCTCTAGAGGCAAACTATTATTAAAAAGTCTTTGTGTATAATTGCAGACTTTTATTCCATGCACCTAGGCATATTCAAATATATATGATTTTTTATACAGAGAAAGGATATTATACATGTCTTATAACTTGATTTTTCACTTAATATATAATGACTATATTTCCATTAATTCATACATTCAGTCAGCAAATATACAGTGACTGATAATTATTCAAAAGGAAAGAGTATGTGAATATGGCTTTTAGCACTTCTTGAAGGTATTATTCTGCAAGTCATGAGAGGTATCAGAAAAAGAAAGGGAAAGAGTTGAGTACATGGCAAGTAATTTTTAAAAGAGTGAATCTTTGACTAAGGATTCAGAAGGGGGGCACAGATGTTACTTTATATGCCCAGATTCCTTGGGTATGAAGACACTTCTACAGCCCAAAGCCTAGTCATTTCACACGAAAATTTAGGCCCGTTCTTCAGACAGTTGGTGGGGAAAACAATTTAGCCTCTTGTGGATCATGAGGGATGAAGAACTGAGGATTATAGCTATTGCCATTATAAGTCTGCCTGAAGGTGAAACTCAATTTCTTATTCGCAAAATAGAATACTGGACTTTAAAATGGGCTCTTACAGAGAGTATGTTTATGTTGTGCCTTTTCAGATGTACTGCTGATCTAGGTACTTACCAATGCTAAGCTTAGTGCTATCAGCAGTAGCACTAATAAAACTTAATTTTATTATTCAATACAGTATTTTCTATAAATCTGGGGCCAAGATTAAGATGTTGATGCTGTCTATTATAACACATACCAACAGATTATTTAAACTATCTCCAATGAAGGGTTCAGGGCAATCTATAGCTCTCAAAGTGCAGGACACTTGAGTGAAAAATCACCAAAAGCTTGGGGCTGCCTCCAGAGACTGGGTCTATGGTGGTGATCAACTCTGTGGTCATGGCAGCTTGTCAATGTTCCAACTAGGAAGTAAGGACAATGGATAAAGTGCAAGCTAAAATGGCGAGTTAAAGGAAAAACCAAAGGTTTCCTAGAAAAAACCTATATAAGCTATCTTCAGACTAATAAATACTTTGCTTGAAGGATAGCATAAATGGGTACTGGTTAATGGTATATTACATGATACCCTGTGCAAGGGCAATGGAAAAAATTGGTTATACCTCAAGAATGCTATTCCCATGGTTGTGAGAGTTTCTCATGATGGCATTAGCCATTTGGGGAAGGAAAGAACTGTAGACATAGGATCTAGCTTGAGGCTGAAAATGACTAGGGACACCAGGGTCAAATGTGAAAATTCTCCCTGCATTCAATGAAAAATGTTGCCACCTCTTCTTACATAGGAGGATACAAGAGGAAGCCTGCAACCCAGAAGTGGGCCCCCTCACTCTACCATGCTGCACCTTGATTGGGACTCCCAGCCTCCAGAACTTTTGGGAGGTCAGAAATCTGAAATTCGTTTCACTGCACTAAAGTCAATGCATAGACAGGACAAGGATCTCAGTCCTATAGCTGCAAGGAACTGAATTCTGCCAGCGGTGAGCTTGGAAGAGAATTATGAGCCTCAGATGAGATAGCAGCCCAGACTGACATGTTGATTGCAGCCTTGTGGGACCCTGAACTGAGGACTCAGTCGAACTGTGCCTGACTAAAGACCCATGGAAATTGTGAGTTAATAAACAGGTAAAAAAAATTCTTTTTAATGTTGCCAACACAGCAGCTTCCCTGGAAGCCATTCAAAGCCAAATACTCTTAGAGTTGGTGCCCTGAATTCCAAAACAGAGCACAATAAAATGCGTTCCCAAAGAGACAAATCTTACTCTTAGCCAATCAGCCACATGCTCAGAATTCAGAAGAAAGTGCAGGAGAGTGTTTCCCTTGCGGGAGAACTGGAAGTAGCTCTTCCACGCTCTGCAGCTCGCCTTGTCTGCTCCACTACAAGTGTGTTGAATCCTGTCTTGATTCTTAGAGCCACTCATATAGTCACCTTTCTCCTAGGGAACCTCTTCCTTTTTTGGAGTATTATCTCTACCTTCATTCCTCCACAGGCCCCTCCTTCTCTTAAACCTCTGTGCTTTCCTCTTCTCAGCTCCTACATTTTGTTTGCTTTAGACTTTGACCCAGGTTGTTTGTCATTTGTTCCATCTAGTTTTTTCATGGAAGACGTAAAGATCTTTAAATCTGTGTAGAAGGAAGATAGGGTGAAGTAAGTCACCCCCATCAATCTGGCATTTGAACATAACTTCTGTGAGTTATCATGTTAAAAGAATCCCAGTCGGGCCTCCCTGGTGGCGCAGTGGTTGAGAGTCCGCCTGCCGATGCAGGGGACATGGGTTCGTGCCCCGGTCCGGGAGGATCCCACATGCCGCAGAGCGGCTGGGCCCGTGAGCCATGGCCACTGAGCCTGCGCATCCGGAGCCTGTGCTCCACAACGGGAGAGGCCACAACAGTGAGAGACCCGCGTACCGCAAAAAAAAAAAAAGAAAAGGAATCCCAGTCTCTTTAGTCTATTTACAGTTGCATTTAAAATAGCCTTCTTCTTGGGACTTCCCTGGTGGTGCAGTGGTTAAGAATCTGCTTGCCAACGCAGGGGACACAGGTTTGATCCCTGGTCCGGGAAGATCCCACATGCTGCGGAGCAACTAAGCCCGTGTGCCACAACTACTGAGCCTGTGCTCCAGAGCCCGCGAGCCACAACTACAGAAGCCCACTCTCCTAGAGCCCGTGCTCTGCAACAAGAGAAACCACCACGATGAGAAGCCCATGCACCACAACAAAGAGTAGCCCCCGCTCGCCACAACTAGAGAAAGCCCACGTGCAGCAATGAAGACCCAATGCAGCCAAAAATAAAAATAAATAAATAAAATAAAATAGCCCTCTTCTATTATCGTACTTCCTGTGTATTTGTACTCACATTCCTCCACCCGCAACACACACACCATTCTAAGAAGGGACAAGTGAATAAAAAGACTGTAGATTTTACTGTTGTGAAATTATAATGGAAATTTTATGTGGGCTGCAGTTAGTATAGTATAATGAGCTCCCTGTCCACCCTCCATTTTGCACAATCCAGTGTCCACTTGCCTCCATTCATAAATTAGGAGAGGGTTTTGTTTTGTTTTGTTTTAATTATGGGGAGAGAACCAAAAGAGATGAAGAAAGAGGATAGAGGTGTTGATATAGAATGTGTCCCCAGCCCTGTGGACTGAGTGACCTCTTGTGGTTAGAGAGGTTGAGAAAGCTAGAAGTTGCAGGGAACATTCAAGAAAGGCTCTGGGGAATTCCCTGGTGGTCCAGTGATTAGGACTTGGTGCTTTCATTGCCAGGCCCAGGTTCCATCCCTGGTGGAGAACTAAGATCCCACAAGCTGCGTGGTGCGGGCGTGGCCAGAAAGAAAGGCTCTGAAACTCTGGGTACAAGCAAGTTGGCTTTAGAACCCAGACAACACAGTGTAACACAGAGTAGGGAGGCCCTTTACCTCTTCATGGGACCATGTACATGTCTGATACACCAAAGACTGGGCATTTTAGAAGCATCTAGAGATAGCCTACTTGACACTATAGGTGGTGTCAGTGGTGATGCTTTTCTGAGTAGCTTTACAGGCAGCAAATGTAGACAAAGGGGATCCAGAAAAGGAGGAAAGAACAGAGTGCCTGCTGAGTGGAAACCAAAGCTGATAGATTAGTTTGTAGTCACATGTGAGGCACCCCCTTGCTGCAGTCTCACAGCACATATTTGAATTATATACATATACACATACACACATATTTATGAAAATGTATTAACTGCATTAATGTGTATGTAGAAACACAAAAGAATCTATAGTTAAATATAATTCATAAGTGAATTTTGCAAATTCAGTGGGTAAAAAGTCAATGTGCAGGACTTCCCTGGTGGCACGGTGGTTAAGAATCCACCTGCCGATGCAGGGGACATGGGTTCGATCCCTGATCTGGGAAGATCCCACATGCCACGGAGCAACTAAGCCGGTGCGCCACAACTACTGAGCCTGTGTGACTAGAGCCCGCGCTCCGCAACAAGAGAAGCCACCGCAATGAGAAGCCCACACACCGCAACGAAGAGTAGCCCCCGCTCGCCGCAACTAGAAAAAGCCCGCGTGCAGCAACTAAGACCCAACGCAGCCAAAAATAAATAAATAAAATAAATAAATTTATTTTAAAAATTCAGTGTGCAAAAATCAGTTTTATTTCAATATACTATCAAAAAGCAATTGTAAATGAAAAATTGAAAAAGATACCATTTACAATCACATAAACTACCTAGGAATTAATCAAACAAGACTTCTACACAGGAAACTACAAAGTATTATTGAAAAAAGTTGAAACAGAAGAAAGCAAATGGAGGAATTTGCTAAATTCATGGACTGGAGGATTCAATATTTTAAAGATGTCAGTTCTCTCCAAATTGATTTATAGATTGCAATCCAACCAATGAAAATCTCTGTACATTCTCCTCCTTCTCCTTCTCCTTCTCCTTCTCCTTCTTCTTCTTTTCTTGTGGAAATTGACAAGCTGACTCTATAAAGCAGTGCAAAGAGCCAAGAACAGCCAAGACATTCCTAAAGAAGAACAAAGAGGATTGATGCCATCAGATAGTGAGACTTATAAAAGTACATTAATAGTTTGGTCTTTTCAAAAGGGTAGACAAATAGAGCAATAGAACAGAGTCCAGAAATAAGCCCACACATATATGGACATTTGATTTATGACAAAGGTGACACTGCAGAGTAATGAGAAGTATTTTTTTTTAATTAATCCTTCTGGGTCAATGGAATATCCATAAAGGATGAAATGAATCTTGACCTCAACCTCAAGTTATACAAAAATAATTTCAAAGTGGATTGTAGATCTAAATGTGAAAGGTAAAACAGTAAAGCTTCTAGAATATAACATAGTAGAATATATTCATGAAATTGGAATAACAAAGATTTCTCAAATAGGACAAATAACACTAACCATTAAATGAAAAGATTGATAGATTGGAATACATTCAAATTTAGAACTCTGACCATCAAATTATATCATTAAGAGAGTGAAAAGGTAAGCCAAAGAGTAGGATATGTTTGCAAAATTTTTAACTGACAAAGGACTCATATACAAAATAACATAAAGAACCACTAAAAATCAGTAAGAAAGAGAGAAAACCCTATAGATAAAATAGGCAAAAGACTTGAATAAGCACTTAATAAAAGAAAACATTAATGAAGAACAAACATATTTAAAGGTGTGCAGCATCATTAGTCATCAGGGAAGTTTAAATAAAAACCACAATGCTGTACCACTACACATCCACTAGAATGTCAGAACTAAAGGGAGATGATAGCAAATGATGTGATGTGGAGCAACAGAAACTCTCATATATTGCTGGTAAAAAATGTAAATTGTTACAACCACTTTGGAAGGTCGTCTGGCATTCTCTACTAAATCTGAACATGTAATATTATACATGTATATAAAAGGCCTAGCACTGCAGTAACATTTCAATAAAATGATGTGTAAGATATATAGGAATAATCTTTCTTGGATAAAGTACTTTGAAAAGCCAGTAGGGTGAGGGAAAGATTCTATGGGGGCATGGATTTTTAACAAGAGTAGATTGTTGCTTTTTGACTTAACCACTAGTCTTTTGTTTAGCTAAGTGGGGCACCAAGATAAGGATGAGTTGGGTTTCTATGGATAATTGCGGTAGTATTGAAAAACAATTTCTGTGAAGGAGAAGAAAGGATTGATAACATGAGAAGAATTCTGCATTGAAAAACAGAGTGTTTGACAACTATATCTGAAATTTCATAAAGATGCATGATATAAACTCTTTCCCTGGTTCCCCCAATATATTTGGTAAAAAATCTATAGCCCCGTTTTATGAAACAGCATTTGGGAAGGTATAAGGAAGGTCATTACCAGGAATCAGATTTTACTGCTAGCCAGTCACTTTAGCACAGAGTCAAGGGGATGTGACGAACCTGGCTTTATTTTTCCCCATCAAATCATCAATGAGTCCAAAATTCTCCTTCAATGGGCATTAGGGAGTCCCACATTTCTCTCCCATCTCCTCCACTTCCAGGAGACCTTCTTAAGTCTTTCTCCTACCCCGTACATTTCCACTCTTGAATTCCCCACCTGAGAAGATTTTATATAGATGTTTTGGATTCTTAGAGGTCTGTGAAATAAACAGACCCTTCGCTGATATTGCCGACAGTTTGCTGATATGTTAATGTGCTACCTGTCTCAAGCCCATAAGAAGAGGAGAGAAAGAGAAGGTAGGGGAAGAAGACCCTTCCCTACCAGAAATGCAAATTTATTAAAGATGTGTGGGCTTGCATTTATTTAGGGGATGCACTGGTGGAACTGAAATAAGAGGAAGGGCTACTGGGGGATTCTGTCACATATTGGTGGCTATTGTTGTTATTCCAACCATATTTAGAAAGTAATATAACCCTCTCGTTATCGAAAGAAATGAACCTACAGCTTGGAAGTGGCCCTTTCTTCTTAGAGGCTTCAGCCTTGAAGTTGTCCTGGAAGATGTCATAGTACCTGTCCTTCCAGCCTTCAGCTGGTGGACATGAATGCAGATTTTGAAGATCCAAGAAATTCGGGAGTGATATAAGATCAGGAGAATCACTTTAAAAGGATCAGAAAGAATGTACTGCTCAGGGAGGTGCAGAGGCTATAAATTCAATGAAGGAGGGTTTTAGTTACAAGATTGATGATAAAACCAACTGGCATTAAGCACATGGCAAAGGAAGTAGAAAGAAGAAACCAAGACCATTTGACGACAGCAGTTCACTGTGTGCTTGGAAAGTAGCCAAGAGGAGCTTAAGGGAGACAATTCTGGGTCCAAGGTTGTTGTAAGGTGTTACTATTACATAGTGAAATTGTGGAAAGATTAGAGGAAGGTTACAGAGTAAGAAAGTGAAGAAAGGGAGAGTGCAAAGTCAGAAAAGAACAATGTCTATTGGGGAAAGAAAAATGTACCTTATAAATAACATGTATTATTGGGCTCCATTCTCCTGCTGTAGGAAAAAGCAAAAACAGCTCTGAAAATTTGCTGGTAAGGTACACCCAAATAACTATGACTGATTGTACTTGAAATTATACACACTATAAAGTGTGGTATAGAAGTGTTTTAAGTGACAACTTATTCCCAAGGAACACCAGGCTCGTTAGGGGAAACAACTTTTCAAGACCCAAGTATGATCTCTGTCACTTAACTATCTGTTTGGCTGTGATTTCCATTTCTAAATAATCATTGTACATGGATGGACAGGGTAAGCATTGAATCTATACAATAAGTTGCCTGTCTTATAAACCAGAAAAGAGAATATTTATTTCATTTTGATATTTAAGATTCTCTGGTGGTTAGAAAAAATGACTTAACTGAAATTCCAATAGTTTAAAAATATAAGCATACATGTACCTATTCCAGGCCAGATATCTTAGTCAGTTTCTACTGACTACTTATAGGTAAATCATAGAAGGAAAGCCCCCCCAAACGTTGTGCACAGCCAGGTTAAGAAAAAGAATGGTTCATTCTCAGTGGTGAAACTTAGAAACTGGTGGTCTCTCCCTGCAAATATCAGCCTTTCCAACCAGGTTTTAGTTTGAAAGAGATGCATTAAGCTAACTTCTGTGCTGAAAGAGAATAGTCCCTGTGGTGCTTAAGTACTCTGTGTTTCTTCCTGCAGAATATTCTTCAAAAAGACCTGGATCAAGTATGACTAATCTCTAACATTTTGGTGAGAGTAAGTTATTCCTGGTGACCTCCCCTTACAAATATCTGAGAGTAAGAGATCCCTGCCTCTTACCGCATTGTGTAAGTCCAATTCAATGGCAGTCTACATATATGTGTCGAGGCAGATACCCCCTCGTGTACTAGTCGTGATGTATTTTGATATTTTCTGCAGGTGTCTCTAGATGACATATTTAGATATTTTATGAATCATGTTCTAACGAGCAGTACTTTGAGATATCACCACCTGATTAGAGTAATTTATTTATAGGTTCTTCATTATTTGGCAATTTGATCGAATCTACATATTTGCAGTGATAAACACGTATGTGTTCCAAAGAAAATGCTCACCAAGTATAAGTTATTTTTGGTAGGTTTGTACTAAGATAGGTGTTGTAGAAATCAGCCCATTTCTGACTAATGAAGGCAAAATCTCTCCAAGTGAAGAGAACAGTGTCATCAGATACTTAAAAACAATTAAGTTCATTTAATTGAGTTTTAAGTTAAAAGTAATTGAGTTCATGGAGCAATAACATGTTGTTGTTTTTTTAAATATTCAACTGAAGTTTTTTTGTTACTTTTAACTTAGTGTTTCTCCACACCAAACACAATTGAAAATATGTGTAAATTTTTCTCAAGAGAAAACAAAATCAATTTTGTCCTTTTTAGTCCCTGAATTTATATGAAGTAGGGTAGGTCCCATTAGCCAATTTGCAAATGGGACATTTCTTTAAAGTGGGCCTTCGTATTCACAAACTACTTCTCCTATTGAGTAATTCCATGATCCTCCTCACTGCAATTGATTAGACTCCAAGTATTATTGTTGATCTATGCTTCCTCCTTCAGCATAAGCAGTGCTTGAATTATCTATTAGGTCCTTGGGGGACTCTTAGATTTACAGCAGGGTTGGGAGAAAACCGTATGGGAGTCAAAGCAATACACAGATGAAAGGACTCCCTCCCTACAAGGGGATATGTTGTTCTGTTCCACCCAGAAGGAAGGGGAAAATAGGTCTGGTTGGAGTTTTCACAGTAATAAGGGAGGGACCATTCAGAAATCTGCTGCTGTATTAAAATAAGTAATTCCTCTGTTGCTATGGCTTTATAATTTATCCAACAAACATCTAGAAAGATATCAGCATGTTCCAAAAAAGCTTAGAGAAGTTTTTTAAAGTTTTATATTTATTCATGAGGGAGATTTTGTTGTATTACATATGCCAATGTTTTATATTATCTTAAGGCCTTCAGAGACTCTGCTTAGAGCTAGCAAGCCTTCTGATATGGTTTTAATTCAAGTTCCGATACAAGTGTTTTCCCCTTTTCTGTGATCGTGACTGAAGCCAGTGAAGAATGATGGATGCACACACACACACACACACACACACACACACACACACACACATTCACACAAGTGAGTCAAGGGAACATGATTCTCCACTTTGATAATACCAAGGAGTTCTGCCAGCTTTGAGATTTTCTCATTTGGCTCTTAGGGAGGTTTTCCAACCACCGGGGTATACTTCAAAAGGCTCAGACAGCAACATACATGTAAATAGGTGGGGCCTATTAAGTAAGGTAGTTGGACAGCTCCTTCCAAGTGTAATTTCAGAGGGCATTTCATTCATTGATTGATTCATTCAAAGGAACAAACTTATGTAAAACCCAACGAGGTGCTGGAGACAATAATGGTCAATAATATGGACCTAGGCCCCAAAAGTCACTCAGACTAGTTGGCGAGACAAAGTAAACACTCAATTTTAATGCAGTATGATAATTACTAAAATAGTGGTGAGAGGAATGATACTAGGAATCCTCTTAGGATTGCTTGAAGATGAGTTATTTGGGATCCCTCTCCCCTCAGTGAAAGGGACTGCACATGACCTCAACTTCCTCCAAAGCCTTCGGGTATTGAGAAGCTGGCATTACCAGCAACTCCTAGGAAAACTGACACCTAAGCGCAGGTCATTTGGTGTCAGATCTTGAGCTCTCTTTGCTCTTCTGACAAGGCTGCTCTCTCACTTGCTCTATAAAAAAGGGAGAGCAACAGGGGCCTGATTCCCTCTGCTAGAGCACAGACCCAGTGTGCCCAGCTGCATCTGGCCCTTGCACAGCTCTCCCCAGGATTTCAGTAGAACAGAGAGCTGTGCATCTGCTCCCTGTGTCCACCTGAGCGCTGTGTATGACATTTGAGGATTCAGTGGAAGCAGTTAGAAGTTCCCACCGTGTCTGGATCATGGATGCTTCTCAGAGGCAGTGATGTCTAAATTAAAGCCATCAAGCTGCAAAGTTAATTAGGTGAGGAGGAGGAAAAGCATGGTGAGAACACCCCAGGCAGAAGGAACCCCAGGCTCGCAAACTTGAAGATGAGCAAGTTAGTGTGTTAGGGAAAGTGACACTAGTTCAGCATGGCAGAACTATCTTGGGAGGAGAAAAATGAAGAAAGATGAGGCCTCAGAGGTTACCAAAGTATAAATATGAATGAAGTCATAGTAAAGACTTAGGATTATACCTTAAAAGCAATGAGGGTATGCTTGTAAGTTTCTTTATTATTATTGGAGTAAAATTGCTTTACAACGTTGTGTTAGTTTCTGCTGTACAATGAAGTGAATCAGCTATATGTATACATATATCCCTTCCCTCTTGGACCTCCCTCCTACCCCCTCCATCTCACCCATCTAGGTCGTCACAGAGCACCGAGCTGAGCTCCCTGTGCTATATAGCAGGTTTCCACTAGCCGTCTATTTTACACATGGTAGTGTATTTATGTCAAACCTAATCTTCCAATTCTTCCCACCCTCCCCTTCCCTCCCTGTGTCCACATGTCCGTTCTCTACGTCTATGTCTCTATTCCTGCCCTACAAATAGGTTCATCTGTAGCATTTTCCTAGATTCCACATATATGCCTTAATATACGGTATTTGTTTTTCTCTTTCTGACTTACTTCACTCTGTATGACAGACTCTAGATCCATCCACCTCCCTACAAATAACTCAATTTCGTTTCTTTTTATGGCTGAGTAATATTCCATTGTATATATGTGCCACGTCTTCTTTATCCACTCATCTGTCGATGGACACTTAGGTTGCTTCCATGTCCTGGCTACTGTAAATAGAGCTGCAATGAACATTGTGGTATATGACTCTTTTTGAATGATGGTTTTCTCAGGGTATATGCCCTGTAGTGGGATTGCTGGGTAGTATGGTAGTTCTATTTGTAGTTTTTTAGGGAACCTCCATACTGTTCTCCATAGTGGCTGTATCAATTTACATTCCCACCAAGAGTGCAAGAGAGTTCCCTTTTCTCCACACCCTCTCCAGCATTTATTGTTTGTAGATTTTTTGATGACGGCCATTCTGACCAGTGTGAGATGATACCTCATTGTAGTTTTGATTTGCATTTCTCTACTAATTAGTGATGTTGAGCAGCTTTTCATGTGCTTCTTGGCCATCTGTATGTCTTCCTTGGTGAAATGTCTATTTAGGTCTTCTGCCCATTTTTTAATTGGGTTGTTTGGTTTTTTGATATTGAGCTCCATAAGCTGTTTGTATATTTTGGAGATTAATCCTTTGCCCATTGCTTCATTTGCAAATATTGTCTCCCATTCTGAGGGTTGTCTTTTTGTCTTGTTTATGGTTTCCTTTGCTATGCAAAAGCTTTTAAGTTTCATTAGGTCCCATTTTTCTATTTTTGTTTTTATTTTCATTACTCTAGGAGGTGGGTCAAAAAAGATCTTGCTGTGGTTTATGTAAAAGGGTGTTTTTCCTATGTTTTCCTCTAAGAGTTTTATAGTGTCCAGACTTACATTTAGGTCTTTAATCCATATGGAGTTTTTATTTATTTATTTTGTGGTACACGGGTCTCTCACTGTTGTGGCCTCTCCCGTTGCGGAGCACAGGCTCCGGACGCGCAGGCTCAGTGGCCATGGCTCATGGGCCCAGCCGCTCCGCAGCACATGGGATCTTCCCGGACTGGGGCACGAACCCGTGTCCCCTGCATCAGCAGGCGGACTCTCAACCACTGCGCCACCAGGGAAGCCCGGAGTTTATTTTTGTATATGGCGTTAGGTAGTGTTCTAATTTCACTCTTTTACATGTAGCTGTCCAGTTTTCCCAGCAGGAAATGATTGATCTCAATTATGCTTTAGATAGACCACTCTGGCTCAAATATGGTTTAACGATTAAGAGGAACTAGATAGGAGATCTGATGTAATAAAAGAAAAGGAAAAAATTTTCAAGTTGTGATAAGTGATAAATAATAAATGAAAATAAAGCAGTGTGGTTGAGACTAGGCTTAGAGCTGAGTGGCAGGAAGGAGCCAACAACATGAAGATCAGGGTAAAAGCATTTCTTACAAGTATACCCTCATTGCTTTTAAGGTATAATCCTAATGAATGTGGAATAACTTAGAACAGTGACTGGTACATAGTAAACACCATTTAAGTATTATCTTTTACTATGATGATGATGAGGAGGAGGAGGATTAAGCTTTTACTGAAGTATAACATGCATGTGAAAACAAGCATAACTATTGTATGTCCAATCGACAACATGTCTGGTAACTGACAACCAGATGAGGAAACAGAACAACGCATACATAGAATCCTCCTTGTACTCCCTTCTGTCACTGCCTGCCCCAAAGGTAACCACTATCCTGGCTTCTAACAATTCAGATGGATTTTTCTTGTTTTTGTACTTTATGTGAAATAATACAGGTTGTGCTTTTTTGTGTCTGGCTTCTTCAACTCAATGTTGTTTCTAAGAGTCATCCATGTTTTGGATGTAGTTGTATGTTTTCCATTCCCATTACTATAAGTTACCTTACTGTGTAAATATACAACAGTCTGTATATTTGCCCTACTATTTATTTTAATTTTATTTTAAAATTTATAAATTATCAAAATATCACTAGGAGAAGAAATGGCTAAAAGTGTGTATCTGGTTTTCATTTTAAACCTCTCTATTAATTAAAAAAAATATGCATACATTACTTCTGCATATTTATTCATAGTTGAGGAAGTAGCCACCACTCTACAATCCCAGCTCCACAACCTAGAGTTTTTATTTCCCTTTTTAGTTCTTCTGGTGTCTATTTTATAACTCTTAATTCTACAGTTGACCCTTGAGTAATGCAAGGGTTAGGGGCACTGACCCTCCACACAGTTGAAAATCCACGTATAGCTTATAGTTGTCCCTCCCTTATACGTGGTTCCTCCATATCTGTGGTTCCACATCTACAGATTCAACCACTGCGGATCATGTAGTACTGTAGTATTTACTATTGAAAAAAATCGACGGGGCTTCCCTGGTGGCGCAGTGGTTGAGAGTCCGCCTGCCGATGCAGGGGACACGAGTTCATGCCTCGGTCCGGGAAGATCCCACATGCCGCGGAGCGGCTGGGCCCGTGAGCCATGGCCGCTGAGCCTGCACGTCCGGAGCCTGTACTCTGCAACAGGAGAGGCCACAACAGTGAGAGGCCCGCGTACCGAAAAAAAAAAAATCGATGTATAAGTGGACCTGTTCAGTTCAAACCCATGTTGTTCAAGGATCAACCATATATCTATTCTTCCATTTTAAAAATTTATCAATTTTACATATCATTATGCTATTATGATATTATAATTATGATATCATTGTGAGTCTATAAACCATGATGATTTCAGTCACTAACCCCATTCTTAATTTTAATGTTTTATTATTTTTGGTCTTTGTAAAGTAAATAATATACTTGAATTTTCCTGTCTCATTTTTTCTTAACAATATCTACTATCTCCCACTCTGTGAAATGAAGATATTGGTACCCAGGCTCTTACCTCACCCCCACCTTCCTGCTACATACCAGCTTATTGTCTTAGCAAAATTAACATTGTATTCTGTTTTGTAACCAGATTAAGTCTTCCATGCTTCGTCTATGTGTTGATTCTAAATTTTAAAAACCAAAACCCAACATTACATTATGATGGCTACCTAAATACTCACCACTTCTAGGTTAAGTGGTTTGCTGGGTTATAGTCTTATCTCTGCATGTCCAATGTCAGTCCCATACGCAGTGCCTCCAGTGCCTAAAATCATGCAATACACTTGGACACATTTCTGGTTTTTCCTATAGTTTCTAGTTGCTTTACTCACTTGCAAAGAATCTGAAGAATATCCAAGAAGAATTTTAGGGCCCTGGTCCTTAAATTCAGCTCAGTATATTCCACAGAAATCCCCTCTATATTTTTAGTTTTATAAATTCTCAGCCAAGTGCTGATTCCAGATAAATTCTGTAGAGACTGTTGATGTGAGTGTGGGTCCAAAATATATGCCTTATCATTCCCACAGAGTTGCTGTGTGCCTTTGCATGTCTGACTTGATGACATGTCCTCAGTTCTTTGCTTGAAATTCACTTATTAATGGAGCCAACTTTATGACTCAGCAGTTTCCTAAGAGGCTCAGAGTCAGCCAGGTCTCAGCAATAGCCTGTGTCCTGGAGAAGTTTGCTGGCCTGCCTTCTCCCTGTTCAAAATTGAGCTCTGGGGCTTCTCAGGCTGGTCATATTTGTCATCCCTTTCCTAGTGCTTCATGCCAGCTGAATAAAGGCTGTTATCTGTGGGCTTGTACCAGTAGGATTTACAGCATGAGATGAAGCTGAACTTATTACCAACCCTACACTAAAAAGGGCTATGATACCCGGGGCATCTGCATCCTGAGAACAAAAGAACTTGATTACTTTGACTTGTCCAGTCATCAAATCTTCTTCAGGCAGATGTGGACTGTTTTTATTTAACACGATGTGGGATGTCAGCAAAAAATGGAACCCCAGAATTTTGCCACTCCATAAAAACAATGATAAAATGCAAAAACCAACAGAATAAACTTTTTAGGAAATCTTGAAACTGACCAAAGGCGTTCAGCAACATGGGGAGTATTTGTTCAAGAAAAACCACTGATTCTCAGTGAGAATAGCATATTTTGTGGTGTTTTAACTTGCTGTAGTCCTATTGCCACCCTCCCACTGAGGATAGCCTTGAAAATATCATCCCACATTCCCAATACCAGAGGGAGAAGAACTGACTACATTCGCAAAGAATTAAATGTTATTCTTCACAGCCAAAAAGTGAAAACAAACCAAATGTCCATCAACTGACAAATGGATAAGCAAAATGTGGCACATTTGTACAATGGAATATTATTCAGCCACAAAAAGGAATGAGGTAATGATGCATGCTACAACATGGCTTAAACTTAAAAATATTATGCTAAATGAAAGAACCCAAATACAAAAGGTCATATATTGTATTATTCTCTTTATATAAAATGTCCAGACTAGGCAAATCCATAAGGATAGACAGGAGGTTAATGGCTTCTAGAGAATGAGGGGAGAGGGAATTGGAGTGAGGTAAGACGTTTCTTTTTGGAGTGATGGAAATATTTTAGAATTGGATAGTAGTGGGAATTCCCTAGCAGTCCAGTGGTTAGGATTTGGCTCTTTCATTGCTGTGGCCCCAGGTTCAGGGAACTAAGATCCTGCAAGCCTCATGGTGCAGCCAAAAAAAAAAAAACAAGAATTAGATAGTAGTGATGATTGCACAGCATTGTGAATATGCTAAAAAGTTTGTACACATTAAAATGATGAACTTTATGTTATTTGAATCTCAATTTAAAAATTGCTCTCTCTCAAAAAATAAAAATAAGTGCTCTCTCTCACACAGAAAGCTTGAGGAGATCCATAACTTCCCTATGCCCCTACTAACTATAGCTTTATGATTTGATCAGCTTCAGAATTCCTATTAAAGTTGGAGTAATTAGGAGCATTGTCTGTAAAAGTGATGTTGGCATGTGGAAGGGTGGGTGCCCCACTACCTAGGAGAGCTGGCTTGGGTCACATACAAGCCATCATCACGGGCTGCTTTCATTGGACTCGAGGTCAGTTTTAGGAGTTGTAAAGACCTTGGACACAGTCTTCCAAGAGGAATGGGAAAAGCCAGTTGGTGTCCCACTTTGTTGAGGAACAGCTAACATCTTAAATTCCATAAAACCACAAGACCAAGACAAACAATAATGATGGAAAATGACCCATAATTTGTTGCATGTAAGTGATTGAATTCTAAGTAGATTCTTAATATGAATATGAAAGGAAGAAGAGGAAGTTTGCAGTCTTGATATGAAAGATGTCCTTCTTGTTTCGTGGCCATAGTTGTGCGTGAGTATAAGTGATACCCCACAGTTCTAGATACTTTTTATGTGCTAGACCCTGGGAAATGTGCTTTACCTGTTAGCAGGTACAGAAAGTATTACTATAATTCCTATTATACTCTTAGAATGAGTCTAAAAGAGGTCAAGAAGATCCAGGATTGGAACACAAAGCCCATGTTCCCAACCTCTTCCCCAAACCATCCCCATGGGTGCCTGTCTGCTAACCAACTCAATCAACCTCTCATGAACATCTTAGACTGAATTGCTAGTTTTTGTTGGCATTCAGACACTGAATAGAGACAGTTCCTCTGGGAACCCGGCTGCATTCCCTTCAGAGGTGTTACACAGCTGTGCTGGCCTTTGAAGCAGAGCCAGTTCCCACATCGAGGTCAGTTCCTTTTGTGAACAGAAGGTAAACCTACACAGAGGCTCACAAAGGAGCGATGGGGGGAAATGAAAGACAGACTCTTAAGGAAGAGACACAGGTTCAGACACAGCGGATGCTGGAAAGGAAGAGCAGATTTGGGTCTGTGAAAGTTATAGGGAACTCAAGAGCAGAATGTCTAGGCTCTATACTCCAGGCCTCACCCCGAAAGAATGGGGTTTGAATCCTGACTCCGCATGTATCCTTATAGCCAGCCACTTTCCTTCCACAACCGACTTGATTGAGCCTCGTTTCCTCGGTTCTAATCCAATAAGACAGAGACAACATGCTCCGCATTGCAAGTGTTGAATGTTCTTCCAATCATACACCTCAAGGAATCCATTTACCCCTTAGAAACCCTTTTTCCAAAGGCACTTGTACTTCTGGCAAATGACAAGTGAATCCTAAACAGGATTTAAAATGCCACCCACCTGAATTACCAGTTTCAGAAATGGAATTTTCAAACCTTACTTCTCTTTTTCCTGAATCCACAGCCACTCATTATTTCTCACTCATCTTCCTTGGCCTCCCACGTAGGCCTGTCACAGAGTCAACCACTCAGGAATCGTCTCTGTAATTTCTGTGTCAGATGAGATGGAATCCTGCATGACTATGTTTTTTGACCAAATAAAAGTTTGAGTACAAATTTCAATAATGTAGTTACTCCAGGCACTCAACTCAGTGAGTTTGGATATCAGTGACAGACAGAAAAGAAAACACAACTGAAATTAATGAACACATCCTGTCTATTGATTCATGTGTTTTTAAATGGGAAGCTGAAAAAGAAACCAGGATGAAAGATTCACAGAATAATCAAGTGGTCCAGGTTGGTATGTTAGGGATGAGACAAGTGCTAGAAATGTGTCATCATAACTGGCATCTGGACATGACATTTACGTCATGTCAATTAGGAATAAATGCTACTAGACCATTAGGTTTGGAGGTGATTTGCTGCAGACCTGTATCTCCCTACTGATCAACAGAGTTAGTATGGCTTGCAGTAGATGGCCAGTGAGGAGTCCCCTTTGCTATCAGGAGCACTATGCGTGCCCCCCAGAGCTACATATTTTGCTGGAAATATATTTGTTAAAATAAAAAGAGCCATTCTTCCCTAGGGAATCCCATATAGACTCCCAGAATTGAGACCCAAATATACTTGCTGTAATACCTGCCATATTTGTGATACTCCCTTAATATATAAAAATTCTCCAATGGAATGAATCTCTGCTATACAAAGCTGAGATTATGGTATCATTAGATCCTGTACTCCTCAGTATGGAAACACTTTGAGCACATTGAGAGAAGAACAGTGAATCTAGTCATAATAAGGTAGGATGAAGATACCTTATACTAATAGATTTCAGTCAAGAAGAAATCTGCACATTCACACTCGGGTAAGTTTAGAGAATAATTTAAGGCTATAACAGGCTTATTTTAAATAGGGAAGGCTTTTAATGAATGAGAGATAATAGGCATGCTAGTTAAGCATGTAGGATATCTGGAGTTAGAAGACTTGAGTGGAATTCCTTCCTCCAACTCTTCCCAGCTATGTGAACTTGAGCATAAGTTAACCTCAATTTTCTCATCTGGAAAATGCATTAGATTTTTCCTCTTGGATACTCCGATGGCATCTTGCACTGCTTTCATTTTAGAACTGATCACACTATGTTGTAATTACCTAGTGACTTGTGTGCATTACTCACTTTTTCACAGTGGCATTCCCTGTCTGTAATCTAGAGATTATATACACACTCCTACAAGTGTAATTACTGACCCTTAGGGAGTGCTAACCCCTGGAGGTGTAATTGCTGAGCCTTAGGGAATGCTTATCAGGAGTTTCTGAATGACTCTCTAAAGCGGTTGAACAAATTTACACTCTCACAAGAAGTGTGTGAGTTCCTACTTCCCAACATTGTCACCACACTTGATGTTATCAGACACAGATTTTTTTCAATGATAACTGTAAAATGAGCAATCGTTTTAATGTGCATTTACCTGATTACTAGCAAGGTTGAGCATATTTTATATGCTTCTTGTCCAGTTGGGTATTCTCTTCTATGAAGTACCAAATTACATCCTTGGATCATTTTCCTATTGGACTGTTTGTCATGTTGATTTGTTGCCACTCTTTATATACTCTGTGCATAACCTTATTCTATGGTTTTAGAAACCGTTAGTCTGTGTGGATGTGTCTTGCCTTTTAACTTTTTATAATGTCTTTTGAATCATTTACATCACTTGGCATTTATTAAATCAGTATTCTGTTTATTTGAACATTGATTCACCAGTATTTGAAATAAATAAATCATAATAGGTTTAAATGTAGGTTACAAGGAATTAATTAAAAGTTAGTGGCGTGGGATTCCCTGGTGGCGCAGTGGTTAAGAATCTGCCTGCCAATGCAGGGGACACGGGTTCGAGCCCTAGTCTGGGAAAATCCCACATGCCACGGAACAACTAAGCCGGTGCACCACAACTACTGAGCCTGCGCTCTAGAGCCCAGGAGCCACAACTACTGAAGCCTGAGTGCCTAGAGCCTGTGCTCCGCAACAAGAGAAACCACCGCAACAAGAACCCCGCGCACTGCAACGAAAAGTAGCCCTGCTCGCCGCAACTAGAGAAAGCCCGTGCACGGCAACGAAGACCCAACGCAGCCAAAAATTAATTAATTAATTAATTAATTTTTTAGAAAGTAGCACTAGGAAAGTTCTTATCTTTTCCTCCTTGAGTGTTGGGAGACTGAGAATAACTTCAAAAATGCAATTATCCTGAGGAATTTCCTTGACCTTCAAAATATAGCTAGCAGATGCGTATTTAAAAAAATAGAAAGACAACACCAAATACTGGCAAGTATGTAGAACAACAGTAATTCTCATTCATTGCTGTTGGGAATGCAAAATGGTGCAGCCAATTTGGAAGACAGTTTGGTGGTTTCCTACAAAACTAGACACACTCCTACCAAATGATCCAGTAATCATGCTTTTTGGTATTTACCCAAATGAGTTGAAAACTTATGTGCACACAAGAACTTGCACATGGATATTTATAGCAGCTTTATTCATAATTGTCAAAACTTAGAAGTAACCAGGAGGCCCTTCAATAAATAAATGGATAAACAAATTGTGGTACATCCATACATGGAAAATTATTCGGTGATTAAAAAAATGAGCTATCAAGGTGTGAAAAATATGGAGGAACCTTAAATGCAATTTAAAAGGTCAGTTTGTAAAGCTTACATACTGTATGATTCCAACTATATGACATTCTGGAAATAGAAAAAACTATACAGACAGTAAAAAGAACAGTGGTTGTCTGCAGTTCATAGGGAGTGGGGGAGGAATGAATAGGTGGAGTACAGGGACTTTTCGGACTGTATGTCTACCCTGTGTGATACTGTAATTATGAATGTCATGAATAATGACATTGTACTTTTGTCAAAACCTATAGAACTTTACAATGCAAAGGGTCAACATGAATGTATGCAAACTTAAAAAATCACTTATGAGTTCAGGAAATCCCAAGAATACTGCAGACTGACAAGAAAATCTAACTGTATTACAAATGTACGAAACAACCTCTCTGAGGGGGTGGGAGGGGCTAACTTAAATAACTTTGGAACTTAATGGAGTCTGTAAGACAAAAGGCAAAATAAACTACACCTAAGTATTGTATTCTAGAAAATAAGTTGTTTCCCATCAGGAATGGGTTAACAATTCTGAAAGTGCTATACATGTATCTGAAAATGAACAATTAAGTAAATAGATGACAAATGGTGGGAACCAGATTTCCGACTGTTGGAGTGAAAATTTGCAGATCATCAAGGAGACTATTCTAGAATGACCTATGTCATGTGGTAATGGAATTAGAGCCAGCAACATCAATAATAACTTATGTTTAACTTAATATAGCTACAGATAGTTACATACAAAAGTATTTATAGATATCGTGTGTACCATTATAAAGCCTGGCTATGTAAGAATCATCAGTGGATGCTAAATCTAGGGGGAACTTTTCAAGAGAAACAGGACATATGCGTGGTCTTAAAGGGTTTCTCTGCAGAGTGCTTATCAGTTGCAAGGGGAGAAATAGTAACTAGGTACTGTGGAAATCAGGCAACACTTAAACCAGGTGATCACAATTAACATCACCTGTGAGTGTCAGATGACCCCTGTGTTCCTCTAGTTGCAGTACTCTGAACACATGTAGTATTCACTTATGTAGTATTCCGGAGGAGTATGCATAACCTGAACCTAATTATGAGTAAATATCTAACAAACCCCAAATAAGAAATGTTCTATTTTAAAAAGTGAGGAGGGAGAGATTATTCTCCAAAAAAATGAATGTCAAAAAAAAAAATGCTATGAGAATGTTCCAGGTTGAAGGAGGCTAGAGACATGACAAAGAAATACAACACCTGATCCTAGACCAGATCTTGTATGGGAGGGAAAGTATGGCTATAAAGATAAAGAACATTATTGTGTTAATTTACAAAATTGAAATTCAGATGGTAGATTAGATATTGTATCGATGTTAAATTTATCAAAGTTGATAACTGCACTGTAATTATGTCAGATAATAGTCCTGTTCTTGGGAAATAAACATGGAAGTATTTAGAGGTAAAGAGCCATGATGTATGCAACTCTCAGATAAGTGAGGGGAAAGAATCATATATGCCTTACTTTCTGTCACATAACAAGATATTCCACACTCATCTTGTATATTTCCTGCCCAAACCCTGAAATCAGTCATTTTTCCAAAGAGCCCTGGTTCCCTGTAATGGGAAATTGTATTAGAGACAAAGACCAGGATGTTAGGTCTACCCTTTGTAACTGGGGTGTCTTTGCTTCTAAATTCTTTCAGTGGTTAGTGGTAGGAAGTATTAACATGCATATGCACAGGCACAAACACACATATACATATATGCACATATGCATAGATGTATTTTAGAAATCATGCTGACTCCTTTAATTCCAATACATCCCCACAAGGTTCTTTTTTCTTGCCTATCTTATTCCATATTTGTAACTTCCCTTCTTCCTTAGTGAGAACCCTGGCTTCATATCACATCAACAACATTATAAAAATTAGAGCAGAAATCAATGACTCTGAAAACAGGAAATCAATAGAGAAAGTCAATGAAACTAAAAGTCGGTCCTTTGAAAAGATCAGTAAAATCAATAAGCCCCAAGTGAGGCTAAATAAGAAAAAAAAAGAGAGGACACACTTGAAGGAGAAGAACAAATTACTAATATCAGTAATGAAAGAGGGGACATTGCAACAGTCCCTCATGGATATAAAAAGGATAATAAAGGAATACTATGAATACCCCTATGCTCAAAATTAGATAATCTACATGAAATGAACCAATTCCTTGAAAGACACAATTTGCCAAAATTCACATAAGAAGGAATAGATGATCTGAATAGACCTATATCTTATAAAGAAATTGAATCAGTAATTAATAACTTTCAAAAAACAGCACCAGGCCCAGATGGTTCACTGGTGAATTCTACCAAATATTTAGGGAAGAAATTATACCAATTTTGAACAATCTCTTTCAGGGGGTAGAAGAAAAGGAAATACTTTGTAACTCATTGTATGAGGCCAGCATTTCCCTAATATCAAAACCAGGCAAAGATATTATAAGAAAAGAAAATTACAGGCCAATATCTCTCACGTACATAGATGAAAAAATCCTCAACAAAATATTAGTAAATCAAATCCAACAATATATAAAAAGAATTATACACCCACAACCAAGTGGGGTTTATCCCAGGTATGCAAGGCTGGTTCAAAATCAATTAATGTAAATCCATCACATTAACAGGCTAAAAAAATCACATGATCACACCAATAGATGCAGGAAAAGCATCTGACAGCATCCATTACTCATTCTTGATAAAAACTCTTAGTAAACTAAGAATAAGGGGGAACTTTCTCAACCCGATAAAGAATGTCTACAAAAGATCACAGCTATTATCATACTTAATGGTGAGAAACTTGAAGTTTTCCCACTAAGATCAAGTAAAAGGCAAAGATGTCCCATCTCACCACTCCTTTTCAACATTGTACTGGGGGTTCTAGCTAATGCAACAAGACAAGAAAAGGAAATAAAAGGTAAACAGATTGGGGGGGAGAAATAAAACTGTCTTTTTTCACAGATGACATGGTCACGTATGTAGAAAATTCCAAAGAATCGGCCACAACCACAATAACAAATAATTGATGAAAAACAAAACACAAAAAAGCCCCACAGACCTCCTGGAACTAAAGAGCAATCATAGCAAAGTTGCAGAATACGAGATTAATATACAAAAGTCAAATGCTTTCCTATATAACAGCAATGAACAAGGTGAATATGAAATTAAAAAACAATACCGTTTACATTAGTACCCCTTGAAAAGAAATACTTAGTCTTATAAGTCTAACAAAATATGCACAAGATCTGTATGAGGAAAACTACAAAACTCTGATGAACAAAATCAAAGAAGCACAAAGTAAATGGAGAGATATTCCATGATCACGGACTGCAAGACACAATATTGTCAAGATGCCCGTTCTTTCCAACTTGATTATAGATTCAATGCAATATCAATCAAAATTGCAACATGTTACATTATGGATATCGACAAACTGATTCTAAAGTTCATATTGAGAGACAAAAGACCCAGACTACCCAAAATAATATTGAAGGAGAAGAACAAAATCGGAGGACTGACACTACCTGACTTCTAGACTTAGTATTAAAGGTACAGTAATTTAGACCGTGTGATATTTGTGAGAGAACAGTAAAATAGATCACTGGAACAGAATAGAGAGCCCAGAAGTAGACCCACATAAATATAGTCAACTGATCTTTGACAAAGGAGCAAAGGCAATACAATGGAACAAAGACAGTCTTTTAACAAAAGGTGCTGGAACAACTGGCCATGCAAAGAAAATGAAGATCTTACATCCTTCACAAAAATTAACACAAAATGGACCATAGTCTGACATGGAAAGCAAAATGATAGAACACCTGGAGGATAACATAGGAGAATAGCTAGATGACCTTGCGTATGGAAGTAAAATTTTAGATAGAACACCAAAGGCATGATCCATGAAAGAAATAAGCTAAACTGAATTAAATTAAAGCCTTCTCTTCTGCAAAAGACAATATCAAGAGAATGAAAAGATAGACCACAGACAGGGAGAAAATATTTACAAATGATACATCTAATAAAGGACTGTTATTCAAAATCACAAAGAACTCTTAAAAGTCAACAATAAGAAAACCAACAACCCAATCAAAAAATGGGCCAAAGACCTTAACAGACACCTCACCAAAGAAGACATACAGATGACAAGTAAGCATGTGAAAAGGTGCTCTATCATATGTCATCAGGGAAATGCAAATTAAAATAACAATGAGATACCGCTACACACTCCACGCCTATCAGAATGGCCAAAATCTAGAACACTGATAACACCAAATGCTGATGAGGATGTGGAATATACAACACCAAGAGTGAATTGTAATGTAATCTATGGACTTTGGGTGATTATGATTTGTCAATGTGGGTTCATCAATCATAATAAATGTACTGCTCTGATATGGGATGTTGATAATGTGGAAGGTTGTACAGGTGTAAGGGTATTTGGGAAATCTCTGTACTTTTCCCTCAATTTTGCTGTGAAACTAAAACTGCTCTAAAATTCTTTTCTAAATAAGTAAATAAAAGGAATTTCTCTTATGAGTTCAGTTGAACACATTTTAATATGTTTAAGTGGCATTTTAACCTCTTTTTATAAATGTCTTTTTTAACAATTTTTATAGAATTGCTGGTCTTCTATTTCTCTATTTAAAAATTCTTCATGTATTTGGAATATTAGCCTTTTATCTGATATAAATTTTGTATCTGTTTTCTCCCAGATTGTCTTTTTAAAAATTTTATAGGGACTTCCCTGGCGGTCCAGTGGTTAAGATTTTGCGCTTCTACTGCTGGGGGCACAAGTTTGATCCCCGGTTGGGGAACTAAGATCCTGCATGCCATGTGGTGTGGCCAAAAAAACAAAACAAAACAAACAAACAAACAAAAAGTGTATAACCTTTTGTTATTATAGAAGCAGTACATGTGCACTGCACTAAAATTAGAAAATATAAAGAAGCAAAAATAAGAAAATTAAATTACATATTCTCACCATCTAGCAATTACCGCAGTTAATGTAAGAGGATTCTTTTGTGTTGATTATCTCAAATTTCTTGTGTAAATCCTTCTGGGTCATGATATAATGGTTTTGAATACATTCCTGGATTCATTTCATTAATCTTCTATTTATGATATATCTATTATCATTGGTAAAATTGCTCTATTGCAAGGTTCTTTTTTTCAGGTGCAGGAATGAATTTATTATTGTATTTGTTTGCACAGTTTTGAGAAAATACTGATTCACACAGAATAATATTTATAAAATTGTGGTGGTTTAAAAAGATGTGTGCAAATTATTTCACATTTTGACCATTTGAGAGGCAGGGTCTATATCCTCTCTCCTTAAATCTGTGCTTAGTGACTCAGTCATTTAGAACAGCTTACTCTGAAATAGCCTTATACTCTTCATTTAAGCTGATAGGAAAAGAAGCTTTATTCAAAGGTCTTTCCAAAAATGAGCTAACCTGGCAGCAGAATTTAATAAAAATCAGAGGTCTCTAACACTGTTGGCATATGACACATAACTGTATCTGTGACTTTTATTAAGCTTTAAAAAGAAACTTTAAAAAAATTAAGTCAAATAGGGGCTTCCCTGGTGGCGCAGTGGTTGAGAGTCCGCCTGCCGATGCAGGGGACACGAGTTCGTGCCTCGGTCCGGGAAGATCCCACATGCCGCGGAGCGGCTGGGCCTGTGAGCCATGGCCGCTGAGCCTGCGCGTCCGGAGCCTGTGCTCCGCAACAGAAGAGGCCACAACAGTGAGAGGCCTGCGTACCGCAAAAAAAAAAAGTCAAATAAAATGTTATGAACTGATACACCTATAACTATACCTGTATTAGCTCAGATTGCCATAACAAAATACCACAGACTGGGGGGCTTAAACAACAGCGATTTATTTTCTCACAGTTCTGGAGGCTTAAGAGTCCAAGATCAAGGTGCCGTCAGGGTTGGTTTCTAGTGAGAACTCTCTACCTAGTTTGTAGATGGCCCCATTCTCACCGTGTCCTCACATGGCCTTTCATCTGTGTGCACTCTTGGAGGGAGGGAAGAGAGAGAGAGACCTGGTGTCTCTTCTTCTTATATGGATACCATTTCTATTGAATTAAGGCCCCACCCTTATTACTTCATTCAACCTTTATTGCCTCTTTGTAGGTTCTATCTCCATATACAGTCACATGGAAGATTAAGGCCTCAACAAATAGATCTGGAGGGTGGGGGGACACAATTTAGTCCATAATGACATCCTAGAGTTCCCTGAAACATGTTGGAGAAAAAACTAATATAATCCATTCAGCCTGCTTTCTTTACCTATGAGGAAGTAGGCCCAGAAAAGTACTATGGCATTCCCGAGTTCATATGGCTGGACTGTAACTCATGTCTCCCAACTATTTAGGGTTCTTCTTGCTACAACAAAAAATATGCTTTTCTTCCCTTTGTTCTAATCCATTTTGGTCTAAAAGCTTCCTCTCATTTCCCATAGGGCTCATTGCCTAGGGGCCAGTTTCTACTGAACTGTTTGAAAACATCTATTTTTCCCAAGCAGTTAGCAGAGAACCAAGATCCAAATCCTAGCTCACTCTGGACTCAGCTGAACCCTGGCACTCTCCACTCCGCAGCACACAGCTAACTCTGGCAAGTTACTGTCTCCTGGGCCTCAGCCCCACTGGTAAAGATGACTATACTTTACCTGCCAAGTGGCTGGGCTGATCCAGTGAAGCCATAAGACTCTACAGCTCTAGGATTAACAAAGAACTGACTAGAATCTACAATTCCCATAGGGTGTACTTCCCCTTTCCTTAGTGAGACTCTATAACTTACCCTTTCATAATAGGTAATGATTAGAAGAAATACTTTTTGAAAGCTGTCAGTTCAGCCCTGAGCCAGAGTCTCTTTCCAATCTTGGGATGGTGGCGGTGGTATTGTTGGAAATTGGCATTACACTGGCAAAGTCAGTTGCAAGAAGGCCCTGGTATCTAAAGCCCTGTTTTTACTTATGGCATTCCAAGAAACCCTGACTTTGTTGAGGGTTCTGCCCATGTAATTATTACTATTATTTTGTTGATTGAGATATAATTCACATACCATCACCACAATTTTAGGACATTTTCTTTGCCCCTCAAAGAAACCATACCAATTAGCATTCCCCTCCCCATTCCCTTTTCCATACCCCAACTCTAACCACCACTAACCCGCTTTCTTTCTCTATAGATTTCCCTGTTATGGATATTTTATATAAGTGGAATCATAAAATATGTGGTCTTTTGTTTTCGGCTTCTTTCACTTAGCATATTATTTTCAAGATTTATCTTTGTTATCACATATATCAGAACTTCATTTATTTTTAATAACTGAAAAATATTCCATTGTGTGGCTATAATATATTTTGTTTATTCACTCATTAGTGGATGGACATTTGGGTTGTTTCCACTTTGGGCTCTTATGAATAATGCTACTATGAACATTCATGCACAAGTTTTTGTATGGACAAAATGTTTTATTTCTCTTGGATATATATACCTAGGATTGGAATTTCTGGATCCTATGGTGTACTTGGTGTAACATCCTTTTCATACTTTCTTTTAGTTCTTTAAACATAGTTTGCTTTAGTTACTTCAATATATTTAAAAGAGTCTAAAGTCTGTCTAGGAAATCCATTGCCTGGGCTTCCTCAAGGACTGCTTCTATTAACTGCTTTTTACTCTATGTATGAGCCATCCTTTTTTTGTATGCCTCATTTTTTTGTGTGTTGAAAACTAGATATTTTAAATAATATAATGTGGCAACTCTGGAAATTAGATCCCTCCCTCCACAGGATTTGTTGTTTGTTTAGTGACTTTTCTGAACTAATTCTGTAAAGTCTATATTCTTTGTTATGTGTGGCCACTGGAGTCTCTGCTCAGTTAGCTCAGTGGTCAGGTAGTCATTGGTGAATGATTTCCCTAAATGCCTGGAAGCAATAAGTTTCCCAGCCTTTGCCATGGGGCTCTATGTGCATGTTGGGGCATACTTTTGATACCCAGCCAGGGCTTCACTTCCTGCTTATGCAGAGCCTCAAGGTCAGCCAGAGGTGAGAACTTACAGCCTTCTCAGGTCTTTCCTTGGGATTGCACAGCCCTGGACATGTACACGGCCCTACACATGTGCATGAATTTTTAGATTCCCAGGAATATAGATACTCTTCAAAACTCCCTTGTACATCTATTTCTCCAACTTTTTAAAAAATTTTGAATTTTTATTTATTTTTTGGCTGCATTGGGTCTTTGTTGCTGCGCGCAGGCTTTCTCTAGTTGCAGCGAGTGGGGGCTACTCTTTATTGTGGTGCGTGGGCTTGTCATTGCAGTGGCTTCTCTTGTTGCGGAGCACGGGCTCTAGGCGAGTGGGCTTCAGTAGTTGTAGCATGCAGGCTCAGTAGTTGTGGCTCCCACGGTCTAGAGTGCAGGCTCAGTAGCTGTGGCGCACGGGCTTAGTTGCTCTGCAGCATGTGGGATCTTCCCGGACCAGGGCTTGAACCTGTGTCCCCTGCGCTGTCAGGTGGATTCTTAACCACTGCGCCACCAGGGAAGCCCTCCAACTTTTCTTTTTTAAGTTTTTGAACAGTTTGCCCCAACTCTTGTCGCTGCCTCAGGCAACTGTTATGTTGAACAATCACCACTGATGGCTTTTGACAAATGCTCCCAGGGAAAAGGCTTTTCATACTGGATGAGATCAGAGTCAGGTCAAGTAGAGAGAAGCCTTTTGAGGGCTTATAGCACAGGGAACTCTCAGGCAGGGCAAATAATGACAGTTATCTGGCCATGCAGCTTTATAGGAGCTTCGACCCCATCTACCTGCTCCAGCTGGCCACTAGGCTGCTGATTTTCATTGAGATGGTGAGACTGTTGGTTTTGAAGGCTACCATGGTAATGAGGAAAGAGGGTTGGCAATGGGGCAGGATAAAATGCCACAAAGCTCATTGTTCTTAATGAAATTCAGCCATTTTTCATGAACAAATGCTCCCTGGATTGTTTCAAGCATTTGACTACTTTCCAGAGTTATAAGAAAGTTTACCTTGACCATTTTTTATAGCATTCTCATTGGCTTTATGGAGGAGAGAATTTTCAGAGGTCCTTACTCTGCCACTTCTGCTCAGGTCGCCATTCAGTTACTTTTATAATTACGACTCAGCAGCAAGCCCACAACTGGTAATTGTTTAAATTTACTACATTTACATTATGTAAGTTGGTAGTTGAAACTATGTATTATAATATAAAGATTGGTTTACAACTAAAATGTATTATAATTTAAATAATTGTTTTTATAAATTGCTTCATATAAAAACTCATGCAGTATTGTAGAATTATATAGAGCTACTATTTCCATTTAAATTTTCTGAGTCATGTTTAAGAATGTAATTATTCTCTAACACTTTAAAAAATCAACATTAATATTTTGTGTTATGATCCTCAATGTGAATATATTTTCTGAATTTAAAAAATGATTATAAGACTTAATAAAATAGAGAGGTAATAATACCTATATCTGTTTAAATAATTATGAATTGTAGGATGTAATACTAAAGATGCTTGGTGTAAAAAGTTGAAAGAAAAAGAATAAAAAGCCACCATACAAGCCCTGTGTGAATTCTATGTATTTTTGCCTAAATATAAACTACTTCAGCTTTTCTAAAGCTCAAAATGAAATAATAAATAGCTAATGTATTTTGACTATTATCTTTTTTTTTTTTTGCGGTATGCGGGCCTCTCACTGTTGTGGCCTCTCCCGTTGAGGAGCACAGTCTCCGGACGTGCAGGCTCAGCAGCCATGGCTCACGGGCCCAGCCGCTCCGCGGCATGTGGGATCCTCCCAGACCGGGGCACGAACCCATGTCGCCTGCATCGGCAGGTGGACTCCCAACCACTGTGCCACCAGGGAAGCCCTTGACTGTTATCTTAATGATGTATTTTAATGACAGTAATGCTTTTCAAATTAATTTTTATACATTAAATAACATTACAATTTAAGTGTTGGATTAACTACATATATTGATAGTATAGTATATTGAAGTTAATAAAATAACATTACATATGAGAGAAAAAGCATAATAAATCAGGAGAAATTGAAAAGATTTCTTAAAAGAATAAGAAAAATACTACTATATTTCCCAATTCTGTTCACTCTTCAATGTCTTTGTTTCTTTCATATTGTTTTCTTCTCAAATCTTCAATACCTCCTCTCTCATCCTCAATCCCAGCTGGTGACCTTGCTTTCTACTTCATTAATAAAACAGAAACATTAAGAAGAGAACTGCTATTTAAAAGAACATTTATGAAGCTATCACCCATATAATGACCACCATGGACAAGAAATAGAATCCCTTGGTAACCCCGACTCCCTCGCTTCTCCTGCCTCCCTGCCCCCCACCCCACTGATGCCATTCTTCCACCCATCCTAGAGGTAACTCCTATTCTGACCACCGTGATCATCATTTCTTTGCTTTTTTTATACGTTTATCTTACATATAAGCATTTCTAAACAACACAGTTTTGTTTTACAGATGTTTGAAATTTATATACTTGCACTTGTCTGTATTATTTTGCGACTATCTTTTTTACTTCACATTGTTTGTGAGATTCATCCATGTTGTTTCAGATAGCTGCAGTTGGTACACTTTTATTGTTGTATAGTATATCATCATATGAATATATCACAATTTGTCCATTCTAACTTGATGGACATTCTGGCTGTTTCTAGTTTTTGGCTGTCACAAAACAGTGCTATCATGAATATTCTTATACATGTCTCCTAGTATACATAAGCACTTGAATTCTGTCTGATTGATTACAGGATTGTTAGATCAATGGTTTCCTGGGGCCAATGTAACTGTGGGTTTTAGTTTGTATACAGAAGGTGAGATAGTGAATTTTCCATCTGGCCTTAGGGATGGGAGTGGGCAGTGAGGACATCGGTGGGGAGGGGCAAGGTGAGGCTGCTATGATTCTTCCTTTCCCTCCACTCTGACCTACCCTTCACCATAGAACAGTCTTGATACCCTAAGGACCTTCTTAATGAACGAGAAGTAAAATGCATACTGGTTAAGAGCGTGGAATAGCTGAAGTTAGAAAACTTGAATACAATTCTCTCCTCCAACTTTTTCCAGCTGTGTGTGTGACCTCGAGCACAACTTAGTTAACTTAGGTCTCAGTTTTCTTATCTGTAAATTGGAATAACATTAATTATTTAAAGAGAGTTGTTGTGGGATTGGATGTGTTGGGACCGGTAATATGCCCAGCACGGCCCCTGGTTAATGTGCTATTTTTACCTCTAACTTGGACTAAACAGAATATAATGAACTTATCAAAAAGTATTTTTGAGATCTTTGACGTTTAAGAACTTGTCTTTGATTACTTTGAAGAGCGCAGATTGACTGAAAAGTCATTCTGTTTGCTGTCTGCACTAATTGAAAATGATTCCTCCTTTTTTCAAGGCTCGTCTGGCTAGCTGTGTTAACATGGGTGGACGTGCACCTATGGGCCATAGCTTGTAGGAGTCAGAGTAATGTTCAGTTGGTTGAATATGGATTCTTTGCACTATTGTTTCAGTTATCAATTGCTACATGACAAACAACCCCAAAATGTAGTGACAGAATGACCATTTATTTGCTCACCATGTTGAGGCTCAGAAATTCAGGCAGGGCTCAGGAGGCTGCCTCTACTCCACATGGTGTCAGCTGGGGCAGCTCAACTAAGGCTGGAGGACACAAGATGGCCCCACTCACATGCCTGGGATCTTGGTTCTGATTCTTGGGTGGCATGTCTTGGTTTTCTTTCATGTAGCTTCTCTTTCCAGTAGGATAGCTCCCCAAAGGGCAACAATGAAAATTACTACTGCCTTTTTAGGCCTAGTCTCAGAAATTGTGCATGACTTCCGCCGCATTCTATTTGTCAAATCCAGTCACAGAGCCAGCCTAGATTCAAGGACAAAGAAAATAGACTCTTGTTTGGTGGGAGGAGCAGCAAATTCAGAAATGTGCCTGCAGGACTGGAGGGATTATCATGGTCATCTTTGAAAACAATGTACCATAGATAGCTTGTGAGCCTTTGGACTCAGAATGCAATGGTCGTCATTAGAGCTGGATATGGCTATATCTGCATTTATTAGTCCCAGGTTACAAAGAAGCAGAATATCATCTTCTTTTTTTTTTACATCTTTTTTGGAGTATAATTGCTTTACAATGGTGTGTTAGTTTCTGCTTTATAACAAAGTGAATCAGTTATACATATACATATGTTCCCATATCTCTTCCCTCTTGCGTCTCCCTCCCTCCCACCCTCCCTACCCCACCCCTCCAGGCAGTCACAAACCACCTAGCTGATCTCCCTCTGCTATGCGGCTGCTTTCCACTAGCTATCTACCTTACGTTTGGTAGTGTATATATGTCAATGCCTCTCTCTCGCTTTGTCACAGCTTACCCTTCCCCCTCCCCCTCCCCATATCCTCAAGTCCATTCTCTAGTAGGTCTGTGTCTTTATTCCTGTCTTACCCCTAGGTTCTTCATGACAGTTTTTTTCTTAAATTCAATACATATGTGTTAGCATACAGTATTTGTTTTTCTCTTTCTGATTTACTGCACTCTGTATGACAGACTCTAGGTCTATCCACCTCATTACAAATAGCTCAATTTCGTTTCTTTTTATGGCTGAGTAATATTCCATTGTATATATGTGCCACATCTTCTTTATCCATTCATCCGATGATGGACACTTAGCAAGTTTGCTTTGGGCAAGGGTGTGTGGGAAAGATGAAAGAACCAACAAAAGAGACTGAAAAGGTGCCTGCCAGGAGGAAAGAAGAGAACAAAGGGGTGTGGAGGCCTGGAAGCTAAGTGAATAAACATTTTCGGGAGGAGGGGGCGATCAACTATAAGACAAACAGTGCTAAAAAAAAAAAAAAAGACAAACAGTGCTAAGGGGTTGGGTAAAATGAGTATTGTTTTTCTGGGAAGAACTATAAGAAACTGATAAAAAGTAGGCATCCTCAGGAAGAGGTGCTGGTGGAAGGGAAGGCTTCCAGTTTTCATAACCTACCTGGCTGTGTTTGAACTTTCTTACTATGTATATAAGTTACTTTTTTTTTCTGATACGGATTATCTGGGAGGTGACATTATGGACATTAAAAAAATCTTTTTAGGGCTTCCCTAAAAAGAGCTGGAAGGGCTCTTAAAGATCATCTAATCCAATTCCTTCATTTTACAAATGAGAAAATTCTGGCCAAGAGAGATTTAGTGTCTTGTCCAAATTTACACAGTTACTGGGGCTTCCCTGGTGGCGCGATGGTTGAGAGTCTGCCTGCCGCTGCAGGGGACGCAAGTTCGTGCCCCGGTCCGGGCTGGGCCCGTGAGCCATTGCCACTGAGCCTGTGCATCCGGAGCCTGTGCTCCGCAACAGGAGAGGCCACAACAGTGAGAAGTCCATGTTTCGCAAAAAAAAAAAATCTGTTTATAAAGGGCCCCTTATCACCAACAACTTTCCTCACCTTCCAACTAAAGTTAGAACTTAATGTTCCTTGAGTCCTTTGCTACTTTTTCTCTTGGGTGTCATATATAATCTAAAATGAGGCAGGCAGAAAATCTCTGACTTGGAAGTTCAATAATGTTTTCAGCTTTTAAATAAGGTTTTCAGGTCTCTGAAATAAAGTGAAACAGTGAAATCATCCACAGATGAACTGAGGGAAAGGGCTAATTGGGCTCTTCGAATGTATAGCTCTTGGAGCTACAATTATCCTCAGGTTGAAGTTGTTTTCCAGAGAGGGTGACTTTGCACCTCTGCTCAGCATCCCACTGAAGTGAAATGTGGTTTGAGCCCTCAGTGTCATATCCAGTTTCATTAGCATTAGGTTCCAATTCCCAGGGTGCTATTCTGTGAGAGCTCTGTAGACGTTGGAAAGTGCTGCAGATGTGACTCTTGACCCCTCTGGGCCCTGGGCACTCTGCTGTTTCTCCCCTTCTCCCCCATGTCCATCAGTGGAAGGTCCCAGGACAAGACCTGTTCCTGCACAAAAGGCTCTCACCAGCCTGTGACTTCCCCTTTTTCTATCCGCAGCTCCTGACCTCCAAATGTTCTGCTCCTTGGCTTCTGCCTCGCGCTCAGCACTGCCTCAGCTAGGCCTGCCTGCCACGCTGAGAATCCTCCCCCAGCCTCCACGCCAGTACTTCACCACCCACCCCCGCTGACAGAGCTGCAGCCTAATCCAGCCCGGGATCCGCAGGGCCTGCAGCCCCTCGTCACCCTTCCACTCAGATCAGCCGAGGTGACCAGCTCTGATCAAGATACACATACATACACAAATATACACATTGACATATACAAATACACACCATACAAACATATACACAAATACTAGCACACATGCATAGCACATGTATACATAGACACATACAGGCAAGCACATACAGGGGCACACACACACACACAAATACACACACAGGCAAACACAGAGACGTGCGCTTCATTTGGCGCTGTCCTCAGGCCCAGCACACATACATTCCTAAAAATACACATATATATACAGACGCACACACACAAACATATATACATATATATGCACACCTGGAGGGGCCACTGTCAGACCCAGTGAGGGCACCAGCTAGCCACAGAGATTGTGTGAGGGTTTGATGTTATTGAGACATTAGAGGATTCTAAATTGCTCTCCTTAGCATCAGAGAGGTCAAGTGGTCATTTTAAAGGACATCTGGTCCATTTTGCCAGCTCCCATATAGTTCTACCACCCTCACTGCATGGACCTTTTCATCTTCCCTGTTTCCATTTCTGGAAAGGTTACTTTGTCCCAGGTACCTTGCCAAGTATTTTACCTATATCACCTCGTTTTATTCTCACAGTAACCCAATGATAGCAGCCATAAACACCATGCTATACAGCCTCTCTCCTTAACACAACACAGGTGGCCTTCCCTCCTTTTGGTTTCTAAAACACTTTCATATGCACTACTTTAAGTTGATTTTTTTTTTTTTTTTTTTTTTGCGGTACGCGGACCTCTCACTGTTGTGGCCTCTCCCATTGCGGAGCACAGGCTCCAGACGCGCAGGCTCAGCGGCCATGGCTCACGGACCCAGCCGCTCTGCGGCATGTGGGATCCTCCCGGACCGGGACACGAACCCGTGTCCCCTGCATCGGCAGGCAGACTCTCAACCACTGCGCCACCAGCGAAGCCCTTTGAGTTGATTTTGAGTCTAGCAATAACACTGTGAAGTACGAAAGCTTGGCATTGTCATTCCCATTTTGCAGCTGAGACTCATATAGGTTAAGGAACTTTCTGAAGATTGTAACAACTAATATATATAAGCTAGATCCTAATCCTCCATCTGTTCCAGTCGTTTTGTATATTTATTCCTTTGTTTATTTCGCATACATTTATGCTCCCTACCCATTTCCAGAGACTGTACCAGGTACTATGAAAACAAAAACTGAATAAGACACAGTCTTGACTTCGAAATAGCTGGCATTCTAGAGGGGAAGAAAAAGAGGGATATATATATATAGAGAGAGGGGGATATATCATGATGTCAGATGCCAGATGCTGGGATAGATACTTGGACAAACTGGGTAGGATAACTGGTTCTACTAAGGGAGCCAGCGTCGAAAGGAGGCCACGTGTCACAGACAACTCAAAGGCTATGCTTTGTCCATATGCTTCCGGAACATCTGCTTTGTGTGTTCAGCAGATGATAGTGAGGCTAGTTGGCCTTTGAAAAATGAAGTCAGTCACATTCACCTACCTTTCCCTTCTGCAAGGTGTGAAAGGCAGTAGTAATTAATCGAAGTACACTTTCTAAGCCAATGCAATATCAATTCATCAATTATATAGGGACCAAAAGGATTCCTGTTTATCACAAATAGCTAAATTATTATAGGTGAGAAACTACATATTCAAAATGTGCCCCCTTCAAACTGCTTATGTCGTTTCCTAGCTATTGTAGAAAGTGAGTTACAGATGAGAAAATTCCAAATTAAACAAGATTAGATGTTACCTTTTGCATAGGGGTCTTATGGTTTTTCTTTTTGATTTTTACTTTTAATTATTAGATGTCTTTTAATATTCTCTATCTCTCCATTTCTCTCTTTCTGTATCTGTCTCTCTGCCTCTATCTCTGTCTTCTCTCCTTTATTATGGAAATTTTCAAACATACCCAAGAATAGAGAGAATAATATAACCCATACCTGTCATCTAGTTTCAAGAATTATCAACATTTCACTAATCCTGTTTCATCTATTTTTTCACACAGCCAAACTTCTTTTTCTGGAGTATTTTAAAGCAACTATAGTCTTATTTTTGAGAAGAGCTTGAAGAGGTGTGAAATTAGAATGAGAAAATCTATGTCCTTCCAAACCTCATGGGTCTTTAGTCCTAATTAAGTTGCCAGCATGATTTTTTAAAAACTGTTTTAGCGAAATCTCATTTATGGCATTAGCTTAGCTAGCAACACACGGCTCAACTGGACAAGGTGTCTTTTGGCCCTCCTCCTTTTGAAAGGGTTTTGCCAGAACAAACAGAATGGAAAAGTTTGTTGTTGTTGTTGTTTTTGACTGAACACTTCAGATAAGAACAAAGCACAACGCAGAAATAGATACATAGGAGTTGTGGCTGAATACAAAGGATACCACTGTTGTCACTGTTAGGGAATTTCAGTATATTTGGGTTTTAAGATAACACATTTGTCCTTTCTGTCATTGGAACTATGATTTCATTTATTTCCTTGTCCCCTATTTTCAGGAGAGCTGCCTCTCAGCTGATGGGCTTAAGATATCCTGGAAGTCTCTGTGATGACTACAAGGTGAAAAGTTCTAAGTACCTTACTGGAGTATAGCAGTTAGGCAACACCTTCATCAGCATTAGAAATGGGCAATGGTTTCAAATTCAGACATACCTAAAGGTAAAAGCTTCAATGTTACTTAAGCTAGCAAAATAATAAAAACAACTTAAATGTTGAATAAAAGGGAATAGTAAAGTAGATCAGAACACATCTATATAAATGGAATCTTGTAAAAGTATGGTTTGTTGGAAATTGCTTATTTTATCACATTACATGATAAATGCAGTATATGAAATTATATGCCCAGGATGGGCTCAAATACATGAAAAATTCACGGAATCAAAATTGGAAGGTAATATGCCAAAAGATTAACAGTGGTTGCCTCTGGGTGGTAGGGTTATGAGTGATTCTTGTTTCTTTTTATACTTTTCTGTCTTTTTCAAATTTTCTACAGTAAGCATGTAATTACTTGTATAATCAGAAAAACATTTTTTCTGAATAAAAGGGACAAGCAAGTCTCAAAATCTCAGTGCCTAGAAGCAGATCAGCAATCTGTTTTGAATGTTTCCAAGGCAGTGAACCAGGCAAAAGTAAGAAGGATGATTTCAGAGTCCCTAGGGGGGAGACTTGTGTAGTTAGTTCCTTGGAAACCAGAAGTTTTAGCCACTCAAAACACATGTAAGTGTTTTTGGTGTGAATCAAAACCTTCCATTAGACATAATTGCAACAGCAGCTGTTACACAACCTGTATAAACTATTTTTGGTGTGAACCAAAATTTTAACAACATAGAAACTCTGTTAACCATTTCATGGTCACCTAGGTGTAAACCTCATCCACCACTGGCCAGGTTTAGCTGCCCTAATAGAAGGGAAATTCCTGATATTGTGGTGGAGCGTGCAGAGAACGCTTAGCTAAGAATTAAGACAACTCTTCTGAATGCTTCTTTTTCTTCTTCACAGTATTCTCTCAAAAGATAACAAGGTTGGGCTTCCCTGGTGGCGCAGTGGTTGGGAGTCCGCCTGCCAGTGCAGGGGACACGGGTTCGTGCCCCGGTCTGGGAGGATCCCGCATGCCGCGGAGCGGCTGGACCCGTGAGCCATGGCCGTTGAGCCTGCGCGTCCGGAGCCTGTGCTCTGCAATGGGAGAGGTCACAATGGTGAGAGGCCCGCGTACCGCAAAAAAAAAAAGATAACAAGGCAATTTGAAATGGCTTTAATATTTACTGGATTTCTTAAAACGTTATAATTAGTTAATACCCATTGCAATAAGAATAAAAAAGTATATAAAGACATAATTTCCTTATTTTTTCTAGTTCCTTCCACTTGGAAAAACGACATTAATCTGAGGTGTATCCTTATGCACTTTTCTCTATGCTCATATAGTATGTACACACACACAAATAGAGACTTACTTCTCCCCTTATTTTCTTTACAAACATGGAGTGATACTTTACATCCAAATGAATCTTTAAGGCGGGGAAAGTACTCTGTATGATATACTGCAAAGATGGTTACGTGTGAGAGTACAGAACCAAGAGTGAACCCTAATGTAAACCATGGACTTTGGGTGATGATGACGTATCAACATAGGTTCATCAACTATAACAAATGCACCACCCTGGTGGGGATGTTGATAATGGGGGAGATTGTGCATATGTGGGAAGAAGGCAGTATATGAGAAAAGTTTTTACCTTCTTCTCAATTTTCTGTGAAGTTAAAACTGCTCTAAAACATAAAGTCTCAAAAATTAAAAAAAAAATGAATCCAATCATAGACTCGCTTTGTTTGTCTTTAAAATACAGATTCCTGGGCCCCACCCTAAGCGTATTGAATGTGAGCTTTCAAAGAAGTTTAATGAGTTCTATAATCAGAAGAGTTTGATAAATGCTGCTCTATATATTATTCTGCAACTTGCTTTTATCTCTTAACAATACACCATGGTTACCCTTTCAGGTTAATAGCTATACATCAAAGTCATTACCTTTTGGTAGGTGTAGGGACAGATTAACAGATTCAGTTACAAAATGAAACTAAATTATTTGTTTTGCAAAAGACACTGTAAGCAAAGTTAAAAGGCAAAAGACAGACTAGGAGGAAATATCTGCAACACATGTAACAAAGAGTTAATATTCCTAATATACGAAGAGGTCTTACAAACTGAGAAGTAAAGCAGTTTGAAAAGAAGGGCACTGTTGTAGTAGAAAGTGGACTCTGAGATGGTGTTAGTAAGCAGCATATTAATTAACCTTTGGATCAACACCTATGGAAGGGAGAAGAAGGAAGCAGGAGTGAGCAGAGCGAGTAGAGCTGTGTTGCAGGCCCAAAGATAGTCTCAACTAGAATGGCCCTTCAGAGTTATTCCTCAACACCTTCTTTCAAAGCCATCATGGGTGGGGCTGCAGTGTGGCCGTCATTCATTTTCAGCTTACACCCACACGCCATAGCAATCCACCCATGAACCAAGTTCAGGCTTTTTCCTTTTTTGTCAGCTGGTCAGCTGGTCACGAGGGATATTCCCATATGCCATAAGTGTGAACGTAGGAAGAGATGCTAGTGAAATAGTGGTGGATGACATGGGAGTCTGGGCCACCTGCTGATATAGCTACTTGACTCCTCCGGTCCTACTTGTGCTGGATTTATCACTTCCTTATAAGAGCTTCCTGTTAGGCCCATTAGCCCTCAGGATTTGGTGGGTCAGACAGAACACAGCCCATGATGAGCAGCTGTGGCCACATGGTGTCCCATGTGTCCTGGTGTCCCATGGTGTCCCATGATCAGTTTGCTCTGCTCCTACCAGGACCCAGCAGCACACTGGGAGTTGTTTTTCAAAGGCATATAATTCTCTGAAGATGGCATGGCCTTTCTCCAAAACTCCAGGAGTCTGCACTGATTATCCCATGAGATTTGCCATCAATCCCACATGGCAGCTTTTCCCACCATTACGACCTTTAATACCATAGGGTACTCTGGTCACAGGGCCAAGTAAAAGGGCTGCTTGCACTCTAGTGTAGAGTGCTGCAGAGCACTTCCTGCTTTGACCTCCACTCAAAGTTGCCAGTCTTCACATCATCCAGCATATGTGGCAGAGCAGTATTCCCAAGTGAGAAATATACTGCCTCCAGAACCTGAAGAGGCCAAGCAGACAGTACAGCTTTCTTCTTTGTGGTGAGAGGTGCAAAGTGTCATAATTTGTCCTTTACCTTGGATGGGATTACTCAGTGTGCCCCTAACCTTAGTGGACACCTAAGAAATGTATTGATGTGACAAGCCCCTGAATCATCATAGCATTTATCTCCCGTGTTGTGACTGTCTATCACCAAGGCCACCAATGTGCAAGCCACTTTTTGCTCATCCAGACTGATTAACATGATTTCTTTATGCATCAGTGTGATGTTCTGTGGGGTATCCAGATCCCTTTGGACTATATTACGACAAAGGGCAAGAGAGTCAACGTAGCCCTGCAACAAAATCACAGATGTACATTGTGGTCTGTCCCATGTGAATCTGAGCATTTTTTGATCCTCTTTTCTGAATAGTGTAGAAAAGAACGCATTCAGAAAATTAATGGCAGCATACCATGTGACTGAGCCTGTGCTAATCTGCTTTAGCAAGTATCCTACATCTAGCACAGTGGCAGAGGTTAGGACCACTACTTGGTTGAATTTACAATAGCCTGTCGTTTTCCAAGATCTATCTCTTTTTCCCTAAGGGTCAGATTGGTGAAGTAAATATGGCTGTGACAGAGTCTAACACCTCTGCATGCTTGGATCATTAAGAATGACACTAACTTCCACACTTCCATGCCAAATACAACATTATTTTTCCCACCGTTCCATTATGGAAAATATTTCAAACTTACAAAAAGTTTAAAGTATGATACAGTTAACACTCACGTAGACACCAACTAGATTCTAAATTTTACATTTTATTATATTTGCTTTGTTGCATATTTATCCGTTCTTCTATCCATGTATCAAGCCATTTAATTTTTGGATGCATTTCAACGTAAGCTGCAAACATCAGGACACATCTGCTGGAAAAATTCAGCATGCATAGCATTAGAGATCACTGTTTACAGTTCCTGTTTTAGGTAACATTTTCATACAGCGAAATGTACAAATCTTAAGTGTACCATTTGATGACTTTGACAAATGCATATAACCCTGTGTATCATACCATTTAAGTACCTCCCATCTGCAACACATACACACACACCTGGGACTAGCCCCGCCTGAGTGAGCTAACAAGCTACTCATCTAGTCCTTTGCCCATAGGTTAGACAAGTGCCTTCTGCCCTCTGAACCCCACGTACCCAGGGACCACATCTCCTTGACTCACAGCTGACCAACTGGCACGCTGGCCAGCTGGCACCGTGAGCTCTCCAGGGAGAGCCAGCTTCGGGTGGTAACGGCACACTCCTGCCTGGTCTGGAGAGCCGGCCCCCCGCCATGGGTGCCCCCTTCCTGCCCCTCCAGGTAGCTGCAGCTTCCCTCTCCTTTCCCCTGGGATGCTCTGGGATTCTTGTCAGGTCTGAGCCAGGAGGCGTGAGGCCTAGGTTTGTCACAATGGGAAAATGGAAATCATGGAAATCACAATCACAGAGCACACGTGTGCTCTGTGCTGACCAAGGTACCAGTCCTGGGGCAGGTCCGCTCAGGCCTCTGATAAGACCCTGGGAAGAGAAAGGAGGAGAAACGTTTCACTTAAAAGCCAACGAAGCCCAGAAAGGAGAGTGCCTTTCTGTAGGAAGGGCTTATGCCTGGCATTGAGCTGGAGGAAAGCGGCCACGCTCCCCATAACTGGGAAAAGGGATGGAGCTGCACAGACCTGGTGGGGGGGAGTCCTGGGGGCGCTGGGAGGGAGATCAGGAGGCCCATTTAGCACTTTGCTCCTGCCGCCTCCCTCGGACTGGCAGGTACAGTGGGGGAGTGCCGATTCCTCTCCCAGCAAGAACTCTGTGGAGCCATCACTGTGGGAAGGGAAGTCCTTTAGTCCTCTGTGCCACTTGCCCATAGGTCTGAGCCCCTGGCCCTAATTTGCCCTCTGGGCTTCTCCCTCAGAGCCCCTTCCCGTCCCTGGTCTCTCCTATCCAGGCCCTCAGTCAACCCTGCTGTCCTCCAGCCCCCTCCTTCCACGGTGAGGGCTCCACAGTTTAATTATGCTCCAGCACTGTGTTTCCCTGTTCCCCTGGCTATAAAATTGCCTAATTTAGCTCTCTAGATCTATTTAGATCTCTAATTGATATGACAGTTGGAGCGTATATCTCTCCCACTTCTGCCCTTTATTTTATTTATTTATTTTCTGAAATCTGTTTGCCTTTCTCAAGTCTTCACAACTGGAACTGAAATTAGAGCTGTAAAGCACATCATGCCAGTGGCTGCAATGAAACTAAATCTCTGTTCAAAAACGCTTATTCGTATTGTATTCCAAATGTTCTATTTCATGTGCCAAAGCTTTTACCACTAGCAACAAGCCATTGGAGAAATAAGTACTAAATGTAAATCGAGTTAGACCAGCCATGGGTCCTATTTGATATGACTGGTCAGAACAGGTAAATTCAAAGAGTAAAGTGGAAAGGGAATTCCTTCTAATAAGGAAACAGGGTTTTGTATACCCTCTCTATCAATATGTTTTTGTCTCCCTTTTTATCTTCCGTGTAGTAAGGAAGAAAGAAGTAGCCAGAGAATGGGGCAGCTGAAAAAGCAAATGAAGTTAAACTAGTTTGCGTTTGCAAAGTGTAGGCCAGTGGTTCTCAAACTTGAACCTGAATCAAAATCACCTACTGGTCTGGGGCAGGGCCTGAGAATTTCCATGCTAACATGTCCCCAGGTGGTACTAATGCTGTTGGCCTGGGGACCACACTTTGAGAACCACCACTGCTTTAGGGGCTATGCTGAGTAGGCTTAAAGGTCACGAGTCTCTGGTCCTGGGAAGACTTGCCCAGTGGCAGGGACTGCCCCGTGTGCCCTGGAGGAGGTTCTAGCTCAGCGGGCAGAGCTCAGCAACCCGCTCCTGGGGAGCCTACAGTGGCCAAAGAGCACAGGTTACGCCCGGGACCTCCTGTCAAAGGCCTGGTCTCTTCTGGAGTCGTCTAACTCCTGCCAAGTCATGCCTCCCTCTTTCTGGGTGGCAGACGGACCTGTAGCACTGATAAGCCCGAGGGAACGTGGCCTCAGATGAGCCCCAGGCTGCAGAGCAGGCGTGGTTCTCAAACTGAGCGTGCATCAGAGTCTCCTGGGGCAGGGGTGCTTGGGAAAAGCCAGATTGCGGGGCCCACCCGCAGAGCTTCTGAATGTTAGGTCTAGGGTGGTGGTGGCTGAGAATGTGAGTTTCCAGCAAGTTCCCAGGTGATGCTGACTGATGTCTCTTGGCCAAGAGAATAAAAAGGCTTCTGTGTTCTTATGACTGAGGCAGAGAGGCTGCTGAGAAAGATGCAGACCAGGAGCAGCCTGAGCAGAGACTGGGTATTTACTTGGCACCAGACTAAAAATTCTGAGTGACTAGATTTTTGTTAAGGATTAGTGACAAAAGCACCAAATTATATGCAGCATTTACTCATTCTAAATATATTTGAAACTAATCATTGGATGATGTTATTTACGCTCAGCTGTTTCAACAAAGGTAAGAGGCTTTGCAGTAGGCCCTTTACGTATGTTACCTCATTTGCTTCTCACAACAAACAAGTGGAAAAAGACATCAAAAAAAAAAGTCTTCATTTTTCCAGATGAAGAAACTGAGCCTCAAAGAGCTTGAGTGACCTGCCTAAGGTCACACAGCTGATAAGAGCGGGACCTGAGTTGAGGTCTGGCTCCAAAGCCCTTTCCGCTATACCCTGCTCACGAATGCATCCTTATTGAAAGAGCAGAGGAAGGAGGGAGAGTGTTTTCAGGGAAATCATGATAGAAACAAAATATCTGTCATGGAAAGTAAGCAATGAGGATGGAGGCTGAAGGGATAGGTCAGGACTAGATTGTGAAGGGCCTTGAAAGTCACCCAAGGAATTTGTACTTTATCATAGTCAATGAGGAGCTGCTGCAAACATTGTAGCAGGGGGGGGATGCTAAATTGGGTGTAGCCTAAGAGGCCCGGTGAGGGGGAGTCCTGGGGGTAAGAGCAGAGGGGTGGAATCACAGAGCCCTGGAGCTGGAATGTGACAGATGAGAAAACTGGGGCCCAGAGCAGGGAAGTAACTTGCCGGAAGGATGCAGTGGGGCACCGCCCGGCTCCACCCCTACCCTTTCGTGCTGGAGCCCTCAGTCCCCAGCTGAAGGGCCTGTTGGTGATTGACAGCACACAGCCCAGCCCCTCACCGGGAATGACCCTCAGCTGAAGAGAGCCACCGTGCCCAAGGCTGTGCACCCATCCCAGGTGGCAGCCTGCATCTAGTGACTGGCCAACGCAGGGACATAAAGCCCTGGCTCCTTTACCACAACTTAGGACCTCTCTGAGGGGTCATGCCGGCTCCAGAGCTCCCCATGTTGTGTCTGCATCACAGTTCAACTTCCTCCTCTGCCCGCTCCTGCTTTCTTCACTCCCCACAGGTACTGATCCTGACGGTGCTCCCCAAGAATCCTCCTGCCTGCGAAGCTCTGTGTCACACTCTATTTCCCTGGGAACACAGCCCGTGATGCTTCCCCAAGGTCACAGGCCAATTCAGTGGATTCGGGACAGGAGCCCATGTCTTCTGACTTTCGACATTTCTACCAAACCTGGCTGACCTCCCACACTGATTCCTCTTAGGCTCTCTCTCTATAACATCCATCCAGGGATTTGGGACAAGTGACCTTAGAGACTGGGTCAAAGGGTGCTAGGAAAAATGCCCCTCGTGCGCCAGGAGTGCCCTGCACGGTAATGAGTGCGTGCGTGCGTCGAACAGTTAGAGCTGTTACAGGTTCATCCGCCAGGAGGAAATGCGAGGTGCCTTCCTGGCCCCTCCAGGCTCCTCCACTTGCCTGAGACAGTGGCTAGGGGAAGTCAGCCTGGACCAGGCTGAAATAGAAGAGATCATGTCAATGGCTCAGGGCTTGGAGCCCAAGGCCCTGGACCAGGTGAGGCTGGCCTTGAGGACTAAAGCTCTGCCCCAAGACACGGAGAGGCCTGCTAGGGATTTTCAGAGGGCCCACCACACCCTGCTAATGCATTTCCTGCTCTTCATTTTGCAGCAAGACCCAGGGGTTCACAACTGGCACCTATGCTGTGGCCACCGGCAGGATCTGCTCACTGGAGTCCTCCCTCACCATGTGTCGGCTGCCACTGCAGCCTGTTTGGTGGTGAAGTATGTGCAACCTCGCATTATGGCCTGTTTACAGCCCGGTGGAGCCACAGTGATGGAATTTGTACGGATTCCTTTGCTGCTTCTGCTTATCACTGTACAGTGGCAGCGAGGCCCAAAGGAGACCAAACCCTAGTCTTTCAACAGTTCCCTGGGCCCCTCCGGATCGCCCCTCTGTCTTGGGGAGCTGGAGAGGGGCTGAGAGGAGGCCTCTGACCCCAGTTAACAATCAGGAGGCCAAGTACTTGGGAAGACACAAAGCTTTTGTTTAAATATCAAATCCCCCAAGTAGTAAACAGGCCAATACTTAGTGCAGCGTTCACAGTGCCCCACAGCAAGCGAGACAGATGGACCACAGGCCTTAAAAGAAGGCCAGGAAATGGGCATTTTTAGAAGTTCCAAGACTTGAGCCAAATAAGAGTGAGGGCCAAACAAGGCTTTCACAAGTGTTGTGCTGGGCTGAGAGGGAGAAATGGCAGTGGGTCACTGTGCAAGGAAGATTATGGATGCTCGGTCCGGACAGAAGGGTGCTGGTTAAAACCTCACCAGAATGGACATTTATTTATTTATTTTTAACATCTTTATTGGAGTATAATTGCTTTACAATGGTGTGTTAGTTTCTGCTGTATAACAAAGTGAATCAGCTATACATATATCCCCATATCTCTTCCCTCTTGCGTCTCCCTCCCTCCCACCCTCCCTATCCCACCCCTCTAAGGTGGTCACAAAGCACCGAGCTGATCTCCCTGTGCTGTGCGACTGCTTCTCACTAGCTCTCTGTTTTACATTTGGTAGTGTGTATATGTCCTTGCCACTCTCTCACTTTGTCCCAGCTTACCCTTCCCCCTCCCTGTGTCCTCAAGTCCATTCTCTAGTAGGTATGCATCTTTATTCCTGTCCTGCCCCTAGGTTCTTCATGACCATTTTTTTTTTAGATTCCATATATATGTGTTAGGATACAGTACTTGTTTTTCTCTTTCTGACTTACTTCACTCTGTATGACAGACTCTAGGTCTATCCACCTGACTACAAATAACTCAATTTCGTTTCTTTTTATGGCTGAGTAATATTCCATTGTATATATGTGCCACATCTTCTTTATCCATTCGTCTGTCGATGGACACTTCGGTTGCTTCCATGTCCTGGCTACTGTAAATAGAGCTGCAGTGAACATTTTGGTACATGACTCTTTTTCAGTTATGGTTTTCTCAGGGTATATGCCCAGTAGTGGGATTGCTGGGTCGTATGGTAGTTCTCTCTGTAGTTTTTTAAGGAACCTCCATACTGTTCTCCATAGTGGCTGTATCAATTCACATTCCCACCAGCCGTGCAAGAGGGTTCCCTTTTCTCCACACCCTCTCCAGCATTTATTGTTTCTAGATTTTTTGATGAAGGCCACAGAATGGACACTTATTGTCCCTGCTCATTTATCCTTCCCCTATGATGCCACGTCCTATTTATGGTTTCCATAACTGCACTTCAGGCTCCTTGTGCTTCTCCGCCAACCTCTCTGCCGACCTTGCACTCATTATGATAATTGCACCCACCTGACTTCTGATGGTTACACTCAGCCATAGGGTCTCTGTCTTTTCAGAGCTCTACAATGACCACTGCCATAGTGAGCCTACTGTCATGGCCTCTCCTCTGGACAGGCCGAACCTACAGAGGAGAACCACCACTGAATTTCTTAGTGGTGCCGGTAGCCCTCTCAGCAGCATGCTTCTCAGAGCCGTGGTAAATGGTGTATCCTGCGCCTTTCTGTTTGCGTTTTGCAGTCTTTTCAGTATGTCCACTCCAATATGCTCACTTCTGAATCCTTTCATCCCTTATTCCACTATTTCCATAGCAATGCTGGCATTTCGACCTCACTTAGTGTGGACCATCATGTTTTCTATACCTGTAGGAGCTGTCCTAGTAGTGAGTTTGCACCAACTCTTGTGGTCCTTGCCAGGGTATTAAATCCTATTTTCCAGGGGAGTGTTCCTACATTGATAAACTCTCCTCTTCCAACTTTATAGTCTAGCTCCCTTGATCAAGCGATCTCAGAATCCAATGTTATGTGTACTTTTCTAGGTCCTGCCGATCTATGCAGGCTAGGCCATGCAGCTCCTGGGGGCATAGTTACTTTCCTCCCTTATCAAGCCTAGCATGTTCATGCTATGCCTTAACCCTTGTTATAGGCCTAGTGGCCAAGAGGGGAAGTGAAGGTACATTTTGTCTTGTGGTGGAGAAGCTCTGCATCATCTCCAAGTAAGGGGTGGGGAGACTATTAGTAGGGAAGTCAGGCCAATTCTACAGGCTCAGAGGGTTCAGGGAAATCTGGGGATTCAAGATTTTGGTGGCCTCCATCTAGATATCCCCAAACTGTATGTCAGGGTCCTATGCTTTCCCAGGAAGCATCCTGACTTTGGCATAGCAAACCTGTCTCCATTAGGAATTTAATCTTCTTTGGAGCTCAATAACCACCAAATTCTATTGGTCTTATAGCTACCCTTTCACCCTGTTTCTCAAATACTTGATATATCACACCAGATCATATGTTCCCCTTCTACCAGTATACCAACCCAATTCACCACCCGGTGAAAGTCTTAACAATAATAGGACTGCCACCTTGTGGCAGGGGGCTATCTGTGATCCACCTACCCCTCTGTGATGCGGTCCTCCTTGCCAACTGGGCAGTGAACGATCTAGCTCCCAAATCCCATCTAAGTGCTGACTTTCCCGGATAACACTCAGTTTCAAGTGTCGTAATTTGAGTTCCCCAGGAAGGCAGCTCTATGACAAAATGTAGCATGCAAGAAGCCTATTAAGAGATGTCTTTTGGAATAACACCTGTGGAAGGAGCAGTCCTGGGCAGAGGGGAAAGTTGAGCTGCACTGTAGGCCTAACCCCACAGAGAGATCTGCCAACCCCACAGAGAGATCTGGAGTTACAATGACCCTTCCGAATTATCCCAAGTTGAGCTGAGATGGTCAAGCCTCTATAACCTTTCTTTGGTCAGTCACTGCTGTGCGCTGCCCCAGAAAACTTTGTGACGTTGAGTGAGGCAACTCTCTGTACCTGCGGCAATCCCTGAAGGGGCTAACAGAGGCAGCTTTCCAACAGTGCTCTCTGCACCTCAGGCAAAAAGTCCTTTATTGAAATGGGAGATGGGCTGGCACATCACAGTATCCAACACAGGCACCAACTCTTTAAGAATTGTCAATTAAAAGTAAAGAATTAAGCATTTATCCTGCCCTTCCTATGTGAATTGTATTTCAGAGTAACCAAATAGCCATGGTTGATGAGGAGAAATTCTGTACAGAGGGATACAGTTAATAAATTACAAGAAATGATGAGATCAGTTTATCATTGTTTTGCAGCCCTAATAAAATATTTTTTTCAGGCAATGAACATCAATTGATGAAACTACAAAGTAAAAGATCGATGGGAAACTTTATAATGGACCGTTCAAGCTGCCTCTGCTTGAACCCACTCATCAATCTGAACACCACTGACTGTTAGACAGTCTGTACTTTCTGATGTGTTGCAATAGGAAGTACATAACACCATCTCTGAGCATTCCTGTTTTAAAAAACTTTGTACTGGAATCTACTGAAGGCTTTAGAGCCAACTTCTGGTTTATAGTTATGTCAACTTTATTCCTCTAATGAGAGGAGCAACCTAAGTAACAACAAAAATAAGTAAACAGACAAATGATTATGTAGGACATTCAACAGTACAAGGGAATTGATTTCTTCAACAACTCAATAGAATGAAGGGAAAAAAAGAGGGGAGACTGTTTTAGATTAAAGTAGATTTAAGACACATAACCAAGTACAATGTGTGCCTCTTGTTTGGATCTAGATTTAAACAAACCAAATGTAAAAAGACATTTTTTGAGATAATTGAGGAAATCAGACTATGGCTGGGTATTAGAGAACATCAAAGAACTGTTATGAATTTTGTTTAGTGCAAAAGTGGCATTGTGGCTGTATATCTTAGAAATGTCCATATTTTTAGAGGACAATGAAGTATATAGGGTAAAATGACATGCTGTTTGAAATTTGCTCTAAAATACAGAAATAAAAAAATAAAAGAATATATAAAGCAGATATAGAAAAGCTCTGATAGTTTTTTTTAAATTTTTTAATTGAAATATAGTTGATTTACAATGTTGTGTTAGTTTCAGGTGTACAGCAAAGTGATTCAGTTTTTGAATTTGAGTAATAAGTACCTGGGAATTCATTTTATCATTCTTTGTACTTTTGGGTATTTAAAAAAAAATTTAAGACGCCAAAAAAAAAAAAGACAAATTCAAAGGACCCAATGGGGGAAATAATGCTCAAAGGATATAAATATACAATAAACATTTGAGAAGGTATTCAACTACACTGAAAGGGAAATGCAAATTAGAACAATAAGGAGATAGTATTTTTTTATATTTATTTATTTTTTGCGGTAGGCGGGCCTCTCACTACTGTGGCCTCTCCCGTTGTGGAGCACAGGCTCTGGACGCGCAGGCTCAGCAGCCATGGCTCACGGGCTCAGCCGCTCCGCGGCATGTGGGATCTTCCCGGACCGGGGCACGAACCCGTGTCCCCTGCATTGGCAGGCAGACTCTCAACCACTGCGCCACCAGGGAAGCCCGAGATAGTATTTTTATTCAAAAGATTGACAGAAAGTTGAAAGATCAAAGCCATGTAGTGGTATGAATGTGGCAAAATCGCTAACTGCTTCTGGGAGGGCAAGTTGCCTCCATCTTACAGTATTCATTAAGAGTAAATCACACACATGCTATTAGACACAACAATATTCTGTAGAAATAATTGCACCAGAAATTCATGATCTGTACATGAGGATGTCTGAGGCAGCACTTTTTTCATTGGCCAAAAATAAATAAATGGAAAACAATATGAAATATCACAGAGGAATGGTCAAATAATGGTTCATCTGTACCAGGGAACATTATATTTTAAAAAAATAAAAATCTCTTCTCTGTAATCAAAGTGTATGTTTAATAGTACAAAAACTAGAAAATACAAACAAGAAAAAAAGGGAAAATATTCATAATTCCAGACCTGGAGATATCATCTTGAAATATATCATTTCAGGTGTTTCTCATTGTAGGGTGTGTGTGTGTGTGTGTGTGTGTGTGTGTGTGTGTGTGTGGGTGGGTGTGTGCGCGCGCGCATATGTATGTATAAATGTACTTGTTTTTCCAATAAAAAAGGTATCACGTTACACAATATGTGGTGACCTCCTGTTTCCTTAATTCCCTCATGAATATTTTCCACATGAATAAATTTTCATCCACAAATACGGCCTTTAAGAACTGCATAGTATTCCATTTTATGGAAACTGCATAACCTAACCCATTCCCTACTTTGGGGTATTTAAGTGCATTCCAATTTCTCCTTTATAAACAGCCTCCCCACGCGCTTGCAAAGCTTTGAAGTTGATTTGCCAATTGCCTTCTGGAAAGTTCTGGCTGTTTCTGGAGGCATTTGAGGCAAAATAGTCCGAATGCTTGCCCATCACGCGAGCCTGCTATCTCCCCAGATAGCAAAACTATAGTCTTTAGAACTTGTAAGACTTGTCTTATCCTGCCCGTTAGTCATACCGCCGAACTGGGACTCTGTTCCAGAAATCCCTGCACCCTCTCCCTCCCCTCGCCTCATTCCCGCCCCTCCCCACGCGTCCGCCCCCTCCCCCCGCGCTTTCCCGCTCGGCTGCCTGGCCTATGGCAAACGCCAAGAATTAATTAGGGGCGGGGATCAAGGAGCGGCTGTCAGGAGGTCGCCATATTTCTGTACGGCCCCGCGGCCGGCCCAGCAGTCGCGGGTCGGGAGAGGTGCTGACAGGGCGGGGCCACCGCGCGGCGCTGCCGGCCTCACCCCTCCCGTCCCGGACAGGTGGCTGGAGCGTGCCCCGCCTCCGCCAGCTGCGGGTGGGAGCGAGCGAGGGCCAGTCCCGGACGGCCGCCGCCAGCTGCGAGCGGGAGCGAGCGAGGGCCAGTCCGGGACGGCCGGGCGAGGAGTCCGGCGGCGGCAAACGAGTATCGTGGCGGCCAAAAAAATGCTTCTGTACCGAGGGGCCCCCGCGGGCCCTGGCGCGCCGGGCAGCGCGCTGGCCCGGCCGGGCGGCGGCCCGCAGGCCTTTGGGATCCGCCTGAGTACGGTAGGTCGGGGGCCCGAGGGGGCGGACGCGCGCGCGGGTCCCGGGGCTGCGGGGGGCGCGCGGGGAGGGCCCGGCGGGCCGAGGCCTCACGCGGGACTGGACCTTCTCTCGCCCCCAGATGAGCCCCCGCTACCTACAGAGCAACTCCAGCAGCCACACGCGACCCTTCAGTGCCATCGCGGAGCTGCTAGGTGAGTGGCGAGGGCGGGCCTGGCCGCGATCGCCCGAGGCAGCGGTGCCAACGTGGTGCCGCGGACGCGAGAGGAATGTGCGGAGCCGCGCGGGGCGGGCGGGGGCTGGGGTGGGGGCGTCGGGACCGGCCCCGGCTCCGTCGCCAGGGACGAGGTTCCGCGGATTAAGCTGAAGAAACAAGGTGTGTCCTAAGAGTTAGGACTCCAGTGTGGTTTTTCTCTCTGGCTCGTGATGTTCCGGGCACTTTAGGATAGCGTAGTTAATAATCAAAAGGAGATGCATAAAAATATCGGGCCCTGAGGCAGCTGGGCTCCACGGGGGCCGGCGACAGACGGAGGACGCCAAGCTAGCAAAGGGGCATGAAGAAAGGTCTGGAAGACGGAGTTATTTAACTTTTGGGACCAGAGAGTCTGGGAATGATGGGACATCTCTTAGGAGATGACACGAGTGCATTTGGCTCCCTGCGACTGCGGAGGGCTGGGTCCGCGGTCCACGAGCGCCCTCACACCGCTGGAATGAATACTGAGCACTTAACCTCTCGCTCCACCGATGTTTGCTTTTAAAGCGTTTTCAGTTGATCCCTTGAAGCCAAGTACACCAGCTTTTGCAGCAGTGTGCTAAATACTGTGTAGAAAGCAAAGAAGAAAAACATTCCTGGACAAAATGCAGCACATTGCAAATGTTTCAAAAGCTGAAATTAGGGAGAGATGTTTATGGGGCAAGATAGCACAGAACAAAATCTTGAAAATGGTTTCAAAGCTCCCCAGATGAGCCCCAGTTACAACTTAAGCAATCGCTGTGGCCATGCAGTGTGGATTGCCTTGGGCGAGAAGTCAGTGGGCAGCAGGAGGAGATGGTCAGGAGAGTTATTTGGAAGGGTGATGGGGAGCTTTGATGATTAGTTTGACCATAACACAGAATGCTCACAATATGTATGTTCATTAGAAGGTGAAAGGGGAAAAGTGACATTGGCACGTTTTGAATCCTGGAGAACAGGGACTATATTTTTAAGGTTTTGCACCATGCCTTGAGGGAAACTCATAGTGGAATGCGATATAAGTGCATGCAACTTACAAAAAAGAAAAAAAGACAGGAAAAAGTAACAAAAAGTAACAATTTGCTTAGTGGGAAATGAGAGCCAGAAATGTGTTGTTCCCTCACAGTGGCACTGTGCAAAACCATATGCACTTATGCTGTACTGTGTACTGAACTTTATGGGTGATTTAAAAAGTGTTCCATTTGTAATTTTGAATATATATGATTTTTGCCTTAAGTATTAACCTAATTCTAGCCTAAGCTGACCCGTATAAGTGCAAGTATACATGTGTATTATATATCAATACATACGCACACATCCCTGCACACATACATACAAACACAGAGATTTTAAAACCAAATCACAACTATTTGTGGTCATATTAATAATAGGGAAAAGGGAGAGCAAAGTGTTAACAGGTAATCCGAAGCTTTCATTTTAGGTTTTTCTTCATAGTTTTCTCCTCCACTTATGCATTAATTTTCTGGTGAACCATTCATTCGATAAATATTTATTGAGCACTCACTGTGGGCAAGGCCACTGTGGTGGGTACAAAAATGAATACAACATAGGTTCATCTTCTAGTAGGGGAGACAAAACATGTACAGAAGGTTTATTCTTTGTATAACTGCAAGATAGAAAGTGATATATCAGCAAAGATAGACACATTGGGTGCTGTGGGAGTTCAGAGGAAGGAGGGATGACTTCCAGCTTACCAGGAAGAGGAGGTTTAGGAAAGGCTTTGGAGAAGAGGTGACATTTGAGCTGAGATTTGAAGGATTGGGACATGTGGATATGGGTGTGGGGAGGGGAGGGCATTCCAGGCAAAAGGAACAACTGCATGAACAAAGGCATGAAGAATACTGAGTAGTTGAGTTTAATTGGAGCATGGAGTTCATGAATAGTCAAAGCTATAGGTCCTTAGAGAGTTTACATAGAGCTTTCATAAATACATTTTTAACTATATCTTTTGGGGTAGACGGCATCATCATCATTATTATTATTATCATCCTGCAGATAAGAATACAGAGGCTCAGAGAATTTAACTGACTTTTCCAAGATTATGTGTTTAGTAAGTGGCAGACCCAGGACTCAAACACAGACATTTTTACTCCAAGTACCAAGCGGGGAATGAAGTTAGGAAGGTGGGCTGGGACCGAAATGTGACTGGGAGGCTTGGGTATTTGAGCTTTTAATCTGAAGTTTTCTGAGCAAGGGAATGTCATGATCAGAGCTGTGCTTCAGGAAAGTTAATCTTGCAGCGCTGTATAAGATGAATTGGAGAAAAGAGAGACGTGGCTTTGAAAGACGAGGTAGGAGGTTATCAAAATAATCCAGATGAGAGGGAAGAAACTCTGTAAACTAAGAAAGTGTCAATGGGAATAGTAATATTCAATAGCAAGGTGTAAGAGAGCCTAAGGATGTATAGGGTAAGAGAGAGGGAGGACAAAAAATGACTGAAATTTCAAACTTGTGGTCATTTGAATGCTGACAC
>NW_021703779.1:89894773-89985223 GCF_005190385.1 Monodon monoceros | reverse complement strand
AATTTCAAACTTGTGGTCATTTGAATGCTGACACTGTGTGTGTGTGTGTGTGTGTGTGTGAGAGAGAGAGAGAGAGAGAGAGAGAGAGAGAGAGAGAGAAAACAGAGGAAGAAGAATAGCCTTGTATCAGAAGATGATGACTTTAATTTTAGACAAGAACAGTTTTAGATACTTGCAGGATGTCTGTAGGGCTGCAGCTTGGCCCTGACAACCTTACAGGATCCTCATAGGCTATTCCGCTGCAACAGGAGGGCATGGGAGGAAGCGCTGCGTCAAAGCCATCTCCCACTCGCCATCCTGTCTCTCCAAGGATTCTGTCATGGGACACTTTCTCATTGCTTCCTGGGTTATGATGAGCTATGAAGCTTCAGTTACAATGCTCTTTTAGAAGATCAGGGGTCAGATGGTTAGGGGATAAGATAGAGTCCCTGGGGTCTGGTTTCTCATGCTCTTGCCTAAGTGGTGGGTGAGGGAAGTTAGAGTCCTCCCACTGAGGGTAGCATGGGCCAGGTTACGAGAGATAAGACTACTGGGATCTGGTAGCACATGAGGTTGTGTGGGCCAGGTTAGGGAATAAAGACATCCCAGGACCTGGTAGTGTAGCTCTTGTTACCAAGTCCAAGCTCGCTCTGCTCGCCGCACAACAGGCCAGTGAATCAGGAGACGAGGTGTTGAGACAAGGAATGTGACTTTATTCGGAAAGCCGGCCGACTGAGAAGATGGCGGACTAGGGTGTCAAAAGAACCATCTTATCAGGGTTTGGATGCCAGTATCTTTTATAGAACAGAAGGGGGGAGGAGATGAGGAGGTAAAGTGAAAAGGCCATAGGTTTTGCAAATATCCTCTGGAATGGCCAGTCTCGGGCAAGGGATGTGTTAATTTCTTCTTTCTTGCAGCCATCCACAGGTGGACTGGGTCAGGATGCTTCCCTGAACAAAGGCACTTTGGTTTAACATTCAGGCAGAGAGGCAGGATTCCCCAGGCAGCCCACTGTGTATAGACAGTATCCTTTTAGTGAACAAAAGCAGTGGAAAGCAAAGGTTAAAGTAAAAGAAACAGATCCAACATGTAGTCAGATTTGGGTCTTCCCTGTTACCCTCTCACCTAAGTGGTGGGCCAAGGGAGAGGAATAGGGGTTCTCTCACTGCCCTACCTGTTCACAGGCTAGATGGGCTGGGCCATGGGAGAAGATAGATTCCCTAGGATTTGATAGCATATGCTACGTGTTGATAAATTTTTGGAAGGTTAAAAGAGGTAAGATTGAAGCCAGCCACCGGATTGGTGCCTTATTATTATAAGTTCATTTATTGAGGCCAATCTGTTATTATTACAATTTCATTTGTTGAGGCCAAGTGAAAGGCCACTTAAAACTGAAAGTAAGTGCAAAGCTGTGCTTACTGCTGCTGGCCTGTCTGCTGATCTCTCTTTCCCTGCTGCTTCAGCTGACCCTGGCCTCTGGCATGCCACCCCCATACTCCACCCGCTTCCAGCCAAGGAGATAAAAGGTCTAGCTGCTCCTGGCCGTTACCTTGTAACTCCTGAAATGCCTGTATTAAAACTCTTTGGTATGTTTCTGTAAAAAAGTACCTAGTAAAGTTTGGGTGAAATTTACAGTAAAAAGGGAAAAAATAAAAGTGATCTTTTGGTGAGAGGCCTGCAAGCTGGTTCATTGAATGTACAGTTTTATAAATGTAGAATTGGAATTGATATGTATTATATGTTTGAATTGTGAATGTTCATAGAGTGTTAGAAAAAGATTCCTCTATGTCCAAAGTTTCCAAAGTAGAAATGATGTCCTGTTGGTTGACAAGTTAAAGGTATCAGTCTCAATGGCCTTGGCTTTCTTCCAGTAGGAGTGATTGATAGGTTCTAAAACAATTCAGGGCCTGCTTGCCAAGTAGTTTCTTGGAACAATGTAGGCAGCTTCACAATGCTGAATCCTTCTGTCAGTTAAAGAAAAAAACCTGCTGGCTCTTATTACAAAGTAAAACACTGTATTTCTGATAAAGCCACTATCGCATGTCAGACTTAAAATTCCTGCCAAAAGTTGACCCACTCGATTTACCACGTGCCACAAGGCTTGGCACCACCTAGTCCTTAAAGATTGACTATATCAGACCTTTTAACCCCCTTCTGGGGCTATCGGTGATGCCTTTCTGCTGTTAAGACTTTTTGGTGACAGCTTTATCAGTGACTCTGGCAACACCATTGTGGCCCTTGAAATTAATCTGCCTTGCTTTATTTGATGGACATTCCACACATTTAAGTGGTTGTAACTGATACTGTTAATCGTGTTATAAAAACTGATATTTTGAATATGTGCGATACTTCTCTTGCTTGTAAGGGATGTTCCCAGTAGAGAAATGCCATGATCTGAACATTGGTAGTGGGACGAGTACACAACCAGAACCCTACCCGGATCTCTCAGCCCAGCCACATGGTATTAGTAAATCAGTGTAGGATCCCAGGGAAAGGGGAACAGGTTGAAGGGAAGGTCTTTGTCTTGATTAAACAGCTAGTAAAGACAGGAGTGCTTAAGGAACCTATCCAACAGATTGCACAAACTGCCCTCCCACTTGGGCCAGTGAGCCCTAATGAGACTTTTGTACCACATGTGTTAGCGACTGACAATTATGTAAACTGGCACCTGTGGCAAAAAGATGTGGCTATTAGACAGTGGCACCCCCTGGGGTTGTAGACATGGCACATATGTTAGAATATGGCTATATTGGATGTCTTTGGAGTCTTAAATAATTAACCTATTGTGAAGACCTAACTCAGAAAGAATCATGAAACTTTCTGTATTTATATTTCCTACTTTAATTCTATGTTCTCCATTTAATGAGGGTAAACAGCCTCACCTTCAAGACTATTACAGAGTGCCTAAGCAGAGTCACTCCTCTAAGCATGCTTACTACGATCATTGGGATTTAGGCAGGCAGTTAGTGTTTTGGTTTTTAACCTGTAACTCTTTCAGTGCCTCTTAGGCTATAAACAAGGATGGTGATAATATCTGTGTTCTTCAATGGAGGAGGTGATGTAAAAAGAAAGTAAAAAATAAAATCTTCACAATAAACTCTAACGCGTGTGGTATGTATCTATTTGTACCAAAGTTGCAGATTCAACTCTTCTCCATAATCACCCCTTATTGTATACGTTTGTGAGCAGTAAAGTGGCTGAAAAGACAAGAAGTGATAAGATGAAAATGGAGCAAAATGCTTGGTATATGGAGGAGTTATTTTTCCCACAGTCTCTGAAGTTTGAAGAGAGAAAGCAGATTGCACATCAGTCATCATATGAAATCTAGAAATCAGCTTCATAAATCCATCTGCCATCATACCTATTTTTCCCTATACCATTAATGCTCCCTGCTCCCTTCTGGGACATTCACATGAAGGGAATAAAGGACAGTTTCTATGCCTTAGGGGCACTGAACTAGAGATTTTAATAGAATATTAGAAAAAGAGATCTAATATCACAGATTTCTACCTTTTGCAGATAATGCTGTAGATCCAGATGTATCCGCCAGGACGGTCTTCATAGATGTTGAGGAGGTCAAGAATAAATCTTGTTTGACCTTTACTGATGATGGATGTGGGATGACACCTCATAAACTACACCGAATGCTCAGGTAAAGATGTCTTCATTCTTTTTCTCTTGTCTTGAGTTCATGAACTCTATTTAAGGCTTAATAATTTTCCTTTCCCTTTATTCATTCAACAAATATTTATTGAGCTGCTGTTATGTGCCAGGACACAGGTTATGAAATAGTCACTCTTCTTGCCCTCACAGAACTTAGAGTCTAGCTGGCAATTCAGACAGTCAAGCAATAATCATAACAAAAAATGATAGAAAATTATAGGATGCAATGAGATAACTCATCAGGGGAGCCCAATCTGATCCAGGAGGTCAGGCAAACCTCTTAGATTAAGTGATATTTAAGCTGAGATCTAAGGGGTGAGTAGTAGAATTCAATGAGGTAAAGAAGCAGGGGGACAAGGGATGAGAGTCCCCGCAAAAAGAACAGCATGGGTAAAAACCTGGAGGTCTTCACTGGTCTAAGACCTTCGCAAACTTATATTAACTGAAATTCACTCTTAGGTCAGGGGTATTGGCGTTGGAACAATTTATGGATTGAACCATGAACATGCCTGGGTATAATCAAGCCCCACGAAAGATAAATAGAGGACATCATACACATAGTCTTTGAAAGTTTTGCAGTAGAATTACAAGGTTAGGAAATTCTCTTTTCTAACTGCTGAAGCTGGTGATAACAGATTTCTCTTGCCACTGTCAGTTCATTTAATTACTTTAAAAGGTTTGTAGTTAAGAATGTAAGTTTGTACTTTATCATCTTCACATATCACTCAGTAAAAGATGAGTGTTTCCTCAACTCCTTCCTTCTCTCTTCCTTTTTTTAGCAGATGAGGTTGATTACTCTCCATGAGGCTTCCTGAACTAGCGTGTGAAGCATGAGTACCAGTGGAGGGGTTCTGTGGAGGAGGGAAAGGGCTCTGAACTATAAAAACGGAAAAAATTCATTTGGTTGTAGTTCTCTTTGAAGGTATTCTAATTCTATAACCCTATTTGTAGGGAAATCCCTTTGATCCACCAAAGAAAAGAAGTGAAATTTGGACATAACCAATTATAAATTTGGTTATGTTTTACCACTCAGCAATCTGTGTACCTTACGTCTCAGATCCTTAGAATTAGAAGAATATCTGAGGAAAGCTTCTAGAAGTGAGATAAGAATGCGGCCAGTATGTTGATGAAGGTATGGAGTTGGCCCTATTTTTAAACTTATAGCCTCACTTTTATCTCCTAAAATTAATATTTTATATAAAGAAAAAGAGGATTTTAGATGGGATGGAACCAAAATATTTATGTGTCTAATTCTGTATATACTAGTTTTTTTTCTAAAATCACTTATCCTCTTATTGGTTCCTTCCCCCCACACCTTATCCCGGTGACATGGGTGTCAAATACTGGGCCCGACAAATCTTACTACCTTCTATTTTGTCTGTAGAACTACATCTGTGAGACTTGGTGCTTACAATTACAAGGCAAGAGGAAGGAGGAGGATGGTTTCGAAATAATTGCAGCAACTTTTGTTCCAGATTCTTTCAACAAATTTTTACTGAGCACTTTTGTGAGAGTCACTGGAGATAAATGGTGAACCAGACAGACATGATCCTTATTGCCAAGGGGCTGGCAGTTTAATGAGAAAGATATAAAATAATTGACTAGTAATACAACTACATAGGTTATTCCACTAGTGGTAAGTGCTATGAAGGAAGAGTATAGTTTCTATGAGGGTATATAGCCGAGGGATCTAATCTAGTCTGTGGAATCATAAAAGGCTACCATGCAGCTCGGTGCTTTGTGACCACCTAGAGGGGTGGGATAGGGAGGGTGGGAGGGAGACGCAAGAGGGAGGAGATATGGGGATATAGGTATATGTATAGCTGATCCACTTCGTTATAAAGCAGAAACTAACACACCACTGTAAAGCAATTATACTCCAATAAAGATGTTTAAAAAAAAAGCTATCATGAAGAAATGACATTTGAGTTCAGATATGAAGGATGTTTTGGTCCCAAAACTCAGGCAGGAACTACAGTAGCCATAGGGTTTGGCATTATCATGCCAAATATGTTTCCCACTAATTTAAGCTGGGCCGTTGTTCCTCATATTTGAAAATTAATTTCAGAGAATTTTTAAAAACTTTGTTGAAGTATAGTTGATTTATAATGTGTTAATTTCTGCTGTACAGCAAAGTGACTCAGTTATACATATATATATATATTCTTTTTCATATTCTTTTCCATGATGGTTTATCACAGGGTATTGATATAGTTCCCTGTGCTATACAGTAGGACCTTGTTGTCCATCCGTTCTATATATAATAGTTTGCATCTGCTAATCCCAAACTCCCAATACTTCCCTACCCCTCACTCCCTTGGCAGCGACAAGTCTGTTCAATTTTAGAGAATTTTTTAAATGAGTCCTGGATTATGTATAGTTATATGTGTTGGATTTTATTTCTGATCATATCTTAAAATAAACTTGAAGCTGTTAGAAGGTCCCATTTATTTAAAAGAGATTATTTAGTCCAATTCTAACTTCCAGCCAGGGATTCCACTTACCACAATTTGTTTTAAAATAGTTGAACTTTAGAGGTAACTTTGAAAATTATTATTAAGTATATTAATTTTTCTGTTTGTGGTTTGGAGGCATATTATTTTTGTATTTGGAAAAAAATAATAGGTAACTATGCAAAATTATTAAGCCTACAGAAATTCTATTTGACCTGTAACATTTGTTATAATCTTATTCACATTTTCCAACTTTTTATGCTCCTCTTATATTTTCAGGCTAATAAAATAGTTATGTAACTGAAACAACAGTTTCTCCCATAAATGCAGAATCCCATGAAAATCAAGTTAAAAAGAAAAAGCCTATCATTAAATTCCTGTAAGGTCCATAATTAATTCTCTTTAGCTTATGGGGATAGTGTGTGAACCAACTAGTCTATATATTCAGCTGCCTTTTTCAGCAAGTTGGAAAACCTCTCTTAAAGGTCAAGGATTAAAAGCAGCCACAGATCCATGGATTGAAGGTATTTGCTACCTCTGATCAGAAGTGCATTTCCTAGTAGGTCTGTTCTTCTAAAACAACAGCCAGAGAATAACAGTGTGCTTAGCATTCTTTCATTATTTTATACGACATATTACATCACTAGTATATTTAGGGAGCAGCAGTACCTGCCCTTGTATGTCCATGAATTTGCTAAGGTTTTTTTTTTCATGGATCAGAGTCCCAATTTAAATTTACCCCTCTAGATTCTAGAATCGTGACATTTTAAGGAACTTGGGAGCAAGCTGCTATTTTCCTGGATTCCACTCAAAGAGCCCCCTTGGTGTGTAAACACCGTTATCTATTACACGAGAGGATAGAATAGGACTTACTTAATGAAGAGAAACCACCTGTCTAACCAAATTATATAAGATACGTTCCTACCATTCTGTTATTTTTTGTGAAGGCTTTTATATTAGGTAGTTATTTGATTGGTATCTGGCATCTATTCTGCGATTTTCAGTTAAATAGAATACCTAATATGGGAATGCAAGTGGAATAAGAGAACACACGGGAAGAGTTAAGGGTAACATAACAACACCAACATACTGAGCTTCCAGCTCCTCTCATCTCATTATTCTCATCCTTTTCCATTTCTGGCTCTGGCCCTGCCCCACTACTTATCTTCTCAACCTTATATAGTCATTTAGTCTCCCCAAACCATAACACAATGAAAGTTTATAGTTACAAAGGAGAAAAGAGACGCTAGATGGCAGAACAGGCCGGAAAGGTAAGGAAATTAGGGGAGTAATATAGTCTCCCTATTTTCACCACTTCTCCTTGAGCACCTAATTGAAGCTTTGGTGGCATTAGAGTAGGTTTAAGTCCAAATAACCTTATAGATCCATTTCACATGGTAGGTAACATTACTGTTTATGAAGAGCCCTGAGTTTTAGATATGACATTAGATCTCAAGTAGAGGTAGAGGACAGCACATGACAATTCTCAGAATGACTTCTAGAGTTAGTTTAAAATTAAAGTTTGAATACTACTTTATAAGTTGTAATATATTGTACATACAGTGTATCATTTAACCCTCCTAACGACCCTATCGTTTTTAGGTAATTCTTCCACAGGAGGAAAAGGAATGCCTGAATCTTACCAACTTCTTTAAGTTTACTTCCTGGAATGCTAAGACCCATAGACTGCAGAAGCTCAATGCTCTTTTGGTATTTTCAAAGGAACTACTCTCCTAGAAATTACCTTTTTATGTGGTAGGATTTATTTGTTGGATACACAAAGCTCCTATAAAGTGTCTACTCTAGAGGGACACAATGATGTTATCGTTTAACACTCTGAAATAGAAAATTAAAAGGTGGTCCCCCTTCCTCAGGAAGTGAACACAAACCCTGGCCTCCAGGAAGTTGAAATCAGGCACCTCAACCCAATTAAAAGAATAAGAGCCAAGGCCAAGCTGCTCAGCCATGGCAGGTAGAACATCTATTTTATTGATGTTGGAGAAGCATCTAATCTGTAATATACGAAATCCTGCCTTAGACTGTAAACCATGAGGGCAAGAACCATGTCTCTTTTACTAACAGTTGTGTCTCCAGTGCTTAGCATGATGCACAGCACATAGTAGGTACTCAGTAAATATTTATTGAATGAATGGTAGTGTACAACATTGTAAACTTAGTCCATCTAGAGAGAACTAATCCTTAAAAAATTAGTTTCATTTGTAATGAGAGAAGATACATGAAGAAAATAATCATTTTCTAGATGTCATATCTTTAATTTTTTTTTTGGTTCGGTCATTTTGTTGTGTGTTTGAATGGAAAATATAAGAAAGGGAAAGGATCTGGCTCCCAGATTAAGCTGATCATAAGGGGCTACAGAGATTGTTGAGGTGGCTCGGTGAAAGGCCCTTAATAAAACAAGGGAGACTTTATACTGCAGCTGTTTGCTGATATTCACAGGCAGAACTACCTATTTTTATCCCTTGGCCACATTCCAATGAACTGTCCCAGCAGATGGAGCAGAGGGTAAGAACTGGAAGTGTTATCCTTTGAGTGAATAGTTGAAATTGTCAAGATATATAACCTCTGACTTTCAGATTTCTAGAGAGTGATATGACCAGGTTAGGGATGCCTAGCCTAGTACCTCTAACTAGTGCTAGTGCCAGTTATCTGGTACTCTTGTTACCCTCTCTAGGGTGTACTCTGAGATAACCACCCTTTTCATCTTCCCCTAACTTTACTATTAGCAATCACAGCTATTTTATCTAGACAAGAAAGGCAGCTGCCCCATGGCCTTCTCCAGCTCTCTCTGTGAGTGAAAAGAGGCCACCTTTACATTTTATAAAGTGTGACTCTAATGTAGCAGAAGCGTTTATGTACACACAGACCACACAGGAAAATCAGTCCCATTACCCTGTAGTTATTTCCTATGTTTTTAACTTAATAATTTTGCCCAGAAATACTGAAAGGAAGAAAAAAGGAAGGACTTTTTATAAGTGTTCTTCATTTGAAAGCCAGACATTCTGCCTACCTATCTTAGGATGCTTTTTACCTTTCTGATTTCTTTTTTCTTGTGTAATTACAGCTTTGGCTTTACAGACAAAGTAATAAAGAAGAGCCAGTGTCCCATCGGGGTCTTTGGTAATGGTTTCAAGTCAGGCTCCATGCGACTAGGAAAGGACGCTCTCGTCTTCACCAAGAATGGGGGTACTCTCACTGTTGGACTCCTATCACAGACCTATCTGGAATGTGTCCAGGCCCAAGCAGTTATTGTACCAATTGTTCCATTCAACCAGCAAAACAATATCCTTTCTGGAAATGGAAAATATTAGTTAAAAATTAGTCCTATCTGACTATTCTGATAGAAACCTCTTTCTACAGGTCGAATCCAGCTATCAAAAGTTTTCATATTTAAAGAGGTATTCAGGTGTCTTAAATTTAACTGGAATTTTACCCTATTAAATATTTTTAAAATAAATGGATCATTGACAGAATCTTAGAATTATATTGCAGTTTTCACTGTTAGGCGATTTGATCTATATACTATCTCCCCACTCCCACCACTCCTGTGGTAAAGTTCCCTAGGGCCTTCTCTTTTTTTTTCCCCTAAGGGTAGTTACATTTGCGTCACTCTCCTAGAAACATACTATTTATCAGCTTATCTGACAGCTGAATAGCTCACTTTTCTATACCTGGACAAGCTATTATTTCTGTTAGACACCAGGTGTCTTTACGCAGGCAGTATAGCAATAAAGTTTGAACTCATTGCTTCCAAAAGAGTTGAAAAATTCAGCCTTTGAACTATTTCTTAAGTATAGGACTGTCTTAATTTACATTATATCTTTGAAGCTATATTCTGCAGGCGTAACTGATTTTGGTTTTTGTCTCTACAACCTTTCTGCGTTTCCCCCCTTTCCTTTCTTCTGTAGCAGTAACACCCATGCTTTATATCTATATGTCTATATTTTGTCTAAACTGGCAACCCAAAAGGCAGATCTTCCTGACTGATAGCATCCTCTTAAGATATTAATTTTTCTTTGACTATACTTGGTTTTACAAAAAATGATTATTACTGAGGATTCCTTGCCCAGCCTAGAAGCCATCTTGAACTATTCAGTTTTCAACAGTGAAAATGACCTGCTGTCCCAGTTTGATGCCATCCCAGGCAAAAAAGGCACTCGTGTTCTCATTTGGAACATCCGCAGGTATAGTATTCCAAGAGTGATAGATTCTAATAAGCAAAAGCAGTATGATGAAGCATATTTTAATAAATCGCTCTAGAGAAGCAGAGTAGTTAAATTTTGATACATGTTTGTATATCATTGCACACCTATCCTTAACTTTCTTAGAACCACAGCTCTGTTTGAGACAGTGCTTCTTATTGGTAAAACGTGGAGCTTGATAAGGTGGAGACCTACATACATATCCTGAAGCTATTACCATCAAGACAGTTCAACATTATTCTAAAATCTTCAGAATCCATTATAAATATCTATTTTATATTCACGGACACTGTTTTGAGATAGGTCAATGATAGTTATTTTACCTATTTGCAGTGAAAATGAAGTAAGAGAAGGAGAAATTAGGGTAACAAAGCACAACACAATCTTTAAATAATAAGGACCTCTGTATAAATAATAAGGACCTCTGTATTACTGTTTTCAGAGTAGCTGGATTAGAAGTGGAAAAATCTTCAAAGCAGATACATTTGAACTATAATGAAGCTGGCTTCAGGTTATGTATTTAGAGCTAATAAAATAACCTAGAAATACTTTGGGGTATGTCATTTGTTTAACTTTGTCATGTTAAATGGAACACAGTGTCCACTGAAACCTAAAAATCTTTAATATAAAATAGAGGTGTTACTCTTATGTTTAATAGAACAGAGGAGCAGATATATTCATTCTTCTTTTTTCTCCATAGGTCAAGTATTTTGCCTCATTTCTTAGTTGGGTAAAACTTAGATAAAAACCATGCTGGTTTATATAGAAAGTACTTTCCATTAAAAAGAAAAAAAAGTAAGGTAATTTACATCTCCCTGTGTCCTACTGCGAAAACCTCAAGTAATATAATTTATATTATGAAGGATCATTTTCATGAGCCATTTCCAGTGATTTAAACACAATAAGCAGACTTTTTCTTTGTATATTGTTTCTCAGTTATATGGTACTAGGTGTTATATAAATAAAAGATTCTGTGGTCCAAGAACTTTGGAAAAAGCTGGCTTAAACAAAGCTTACCATGTTGCTTTATTGCAGGACTTCTCCGAGGCTTTAATATGCTAATGTTATTTCAAAATACATTGAAAACGTTTAAGAGAGCAATGTAGAATGCAGTGTTTCCCAATTTCAGAAAAAATGTTTCTCCAGACCTCCTTTCCTTGGATGGTGAATGGTGAGCACCAGAGAGGACAGGGAATCTCCTCAGAGTACATGCGTTAGAGTGGGGTGGGGTAGCAAGAGTCAGGATTATCCTGCAAAATACAGGATATACTATTATAGTGACATGAGCTTTAGACAGGATACGTATCATAGTGGCTCTGGTTCAGCCCTGAAGAAGGAGCTACATTTTCAACACAGCAGCTCTGAGCTTCTGAAACCTCCAGTATGTGGGAGGTATCCCTAGAGCTTGAGGTGGCTCTGGGAGCCAGGAATTGTTTCTCAATTTTATTTGATTATACAGGCTTTATTTATCTCTTTATTTCTTATTTAAGAGTATCTTGGGGGACTGCTGTCCCACAGAACAAATTTGGGGGACCATTGTTCTGATATGTATTTTTTCTCTGTAACCCATCATTTGTTTTGCATTTTTTCCAGTAACAAAGATAGGTCTTGCCTTTTTTTCCCTGGCAGTTTTTAGTGATGTAGCCCAGGGTCTTGGAATGGACCATATTTAGGTGACCCAAAGGGATTATGAGAAGAAGAAATGGTCCTAAGGAAAACAATATGAGTACTATTATATTTAAATGATAATTCTAGAAGACTAACAAGTATATGCTGTTCCTGTCGCAACCTTTTTTTGTCCTTCTAAGAAATAGAATTAAATCAGGGGAAATCTTAGTAGTCCTTATACTGTTGCTAAAGTTAGAAAGAGTAGGTTTTGATTCATCTGTCTATTCATTTGGGGGAAATGATGTTGAATGACCTACCGAACAATACCCAGAAAGTTGGGATCTGTTTTCAGATCCTGCCTCGAGGATAGCTGGCATCCATTTGATTTATCGGATCACAGACATTCCCACCTTCCTTTTTTTTCTTTCCTTCTGTGCTTTGTATCACATTTCTATGAAACTTAGTAGATTTGTTTAGGCTGGAAAGGCCCTTAAATACTGTGTGATCTTCAAAGCAAGTAATGTGTAGTTCCTTTGAATTGGTAGTCAGGGAAAGAAATAGGTATCTGAGTTTTGGCTCATGTTGTTTCTTTTCTCTTGGGTTCCTAGTGCATTTTTGTCCTTTGGAGCCAGTTTTTGTTAGATTGGTACTTGTCTCTTTTACCCAGAAATAAAGATGGAAAGTCTGAGTTGGACTTTGATACAGATCAGTATGATATCCTGGTATCAGACTTTGGCACAGAAGAAAAAGAGACTGGTGGCATTACCTCTGAGCTGCCAGAAACAGAGTATTCTTTACGGGTGAGTAAGAGTGGTTTTTCTTCAACAATGAGAGGTAAGATATCCTGTAACATGAAATTATTATAATACAAGATCTCACTTTAGTTATATAAAGATGACAACCTTTTGACTCTATGCTAGGATTCCTTTTCACTGTCTCCATTGAAACAATGTAGCTAATATAGTCAGCAGCACTTAGTGTGGTAGTTGATTTAGAATAACGAGGTATAGAAACTGAGTCAAGTATTTGCCCAGATTAGATCTCAGTTGCTAGCAGAGTCAGTAGATGGCAGCAACAGGGATGTCAGTAGAATTGGCAATATTGTGTAATAACTTTCCCTTCACTGTTCCATAGGCATTTTGTGGCATTCTATATATGAAGCCACGAATGAAAATTTTTCTGCGTCAAAAGAAGGTGACTACCCAGATGATTGCCAAGAGCCTGGCCAATGTAGGATATGATATATATAAACCTACGTTCACAGTATCCTTACAACGACATGAAGCTGACCTCTTTGTTTCAGGATTAGATTTCCAAGTTGGCACAGAAAAACAGAAACCTTTCCTTTTCCAATTCAAAAATACGTGTTATAGTACAAACCCTATTTTAGGTATCTAAGGAGGTATTTCTTGAATGCCAATCTGTGTGCCAATTTTATCAGAAATCAACAGGAAATTATTAAAATAATACAGTATCCTGAGACTTTAGAGATTCTGGTTCAGTAGATTCTGAAATCTCTTTTTTTAATAAGAAATATTTATTTATTTAAATGAATAGCTAGGTTTGAGAATCTCTGCTATAAGGAATGATTCACACTGTTTGGTTTGTACTGGAATTTTGTTATATATATATTACATTGATTGAAATAAGCAAAATGTTGACTAGAACTTGTTCATTTCTTGGACATACTATGATTTTTGCTGTAACAAGTCCAGACTTATGTTGATAAAAGTTAGGAGATTGGAAATTAAAAGTTGATTTTCTAGGGTGAGATAAATCTTCAACAGATTTGACATGGATTTCTTGGTACTTCTCATATTGGCAGCCACTCAGAGAAGTAATTACTCATTTTCACTTCTACCCTCCACCCCACCCCATTGCCCTGGGAATGGATTTCAGACACTTGAGGAAATCTTAAGATGAGCTTTGGAAATTAGGTCCATCTTTGTTGATGGATTTTGGGGTCAAGAACGTCTTTGAAAGGGTGAGAGTTCATAAGCAGTTATGAAGAATTGCTCTTGTAATTTATTTTCTAGTAATAAGCTCAGCTCTTGGCCCAAGAAACATGTTCACACTCTGTTTGCTTTATCAAAGTCATTATCTAGCTTACTTTGTCTTTATTCCCCTGACCAAAAATTAGAAAATGCCGTTCCCTTTTTAAATAGCCATATGGTTGTTACTCATAAGCAGATTGATTTTCTCCTTTTGAAGAACACAACCCTTGTCTGCTGTGAAAGTTTTTTTTAAAGCCCTAAACAAACCCAACTTAACAAAGCCAGAGCTAACATTGTTAGCATCTGTAGGTAAATTAGTTATAATATCACTGTATGTAGCTAGGATCTTAGTGCCATAGTTTTAACAGAGCCAGTCTAAAGTGCCTTTCAACTACTTACTGTCTCAGGATATACCACATGTCTACCTCCAGCTTCTTTCTTCTGTGGGTTTCTACCAGGGTACCTCCTATGCATGCATTTTGTATGTACCTGAGCTCTTCTCAACCTCCCTTCCCATTAAACTGGTTACCTTTCCCTATTAGAATTTGGGCTAAACGAATTCACTCTAGGCATGAGTAAAATGAAACTTCTAATAAAATTTCCCCTAAAGTCACTGAGGGAAAAGATTACTGATGCTGACTTATTTATTCCTCAGTTCAGTTAGCAAAGGCTTCTTCTCTCCTCTTGTCCTTTCTCCTTATTCTAATTTGGGGAATCTCCTACCCCAGTGTACTTCCACCCCATAATTTAGAATTTAAAAGTATACAACAGAAAAAATTTGACTATCTTTATCTTTAAAATGTTAATTTTATGGTGTAGAATTTTGGGTTTTTGTTTGGGGCAGTTTTGCCCTGTTTTGTTTTTTCGTTGGAATAGGGTCTTATTTGAGATTTGATTTGAGCTTCTGGAGCCCAGAACATTATATGTTCTGAGCCAAACATTACTGTGTTATGTACCCACTCGTATCATGTCTTCATATCATACCTGACCCACTTGTCACATGGATTTGATGCAAGTAGCTTGTTACTTAGAGGGGGTAATGGAGATCAGTTTTTGAAAAAGTAACAAAAATAAGTTTTCATTTAACTCATTTGGGCATGAAGATTTCTCAGTATTTGTTTTAATGAAAATCTCAGTTTCTCTATCTCCTTTATCTTTCTCACTCTATTACCTTGGTTTTTAAATCAAATAGGAGTTGCTAAAAACTCATAAATTATTCATGTTTTATATATAATACTTAGTTCTCTTTGTTTCATTTATCCAAGCTTGTTAACTTCTTCCCATGAAATATATTACAACAGGACTATTTATTGTCCTTTACCTTTAAAAGTGGTTTTGTTCTTCATGGTTTTGCTTTCACTGTGTTTTGTATGATTAGCCAGACTTACCTTATTGCATGTAATTGTGTGAATCTGTGTTGTACCATGTATCTTACCTAGCAGCAAATTAAGCAGTTAGCAAGTGTTAAGAAACGTTTTGTGATTTATGAATTTTTAGATCACTGATGGTATTTTGATATATTTTCTTATAGTCTTTTCTATGTATACATTTATAGTATGTATTTTTAGATGAAACTTGTTGTTCTGAACACTTCCTAATGTTCCCAAATACTTTTCAAAGACATAATTTTAAGAGCTGCACAACAGACCATGTGGATACACCAACATTTATTTAGTCATTCCCTTATTGTCAAACATCTAAATTATTTATGTTTTTTTAGCCATTATAAATCACTGATAAATTTCTGTAACTGATAAACCTTTATGGTCTTCTCTGACTGTTTCTGTAGGATAAATTCCTGAAAGAGAATTACTTGTTCAAAGGTTAAGAATATTTTTAAAGCTATTGCTACCGATTTTTAAAATGCCTTCTAGAAAGGTTATACCGGTTTACATACAATGGTGTTTGATGTGTTTTGCTGTAATATAGTGCAAAATTTTGTGTGCTAAAGCTCCTGGTGTTTGTCTCCTTAATGATTTTCTTCTCAGAATAAGCAGGTGAAAATAACTTTTGGGTTCTCTTGCAAGAATAATAACCAGTTTGGAGTAATGATGTATCATAACAACCGCCTCATAAAGTCTTTTGAGAAGGTGGGATGCCAGGTGAAGGTGAGTAGTTAATGCTTCTCTGTCATAGAAAGCTGAAAAGAGTAGGAAGAGGATTTAAATTTTGCAAAAGGGATAGACTAATGAATGGCTTTTTACTCATCTTGAGATAGTTGTTAAATCTGATCCTGGAATTCTATGTTACCAGTGAGCTGTCTTATGTTCAAAAGCTCTTTCTACTTCTCATTCTTCATAGATGTCAATCAACCCAGGAGTTTTACTGAATGCATTTTCTAGGTAGCTGTTAATAAGAGGTAGAATTAGAGCACCAGCAACTCTGCCATGCGTATAAGTTTATTAATGTTTGAGGTAGCTCTTTCCATTTTCTTGGGGAGACAGTAAGGCATCATGGAAGATGTATAAAATGTAGTGGTTTATGACCAGGATTTGAGGCCTGGCTTTTCCACCTAAAAGCCATGTAATCTTGGCTACATTGTTTAATTTCTCTGAGGCTCAATTTCCTTACCTGTAAAATGGAAACAACGATAGTAATTTTACTTGCTCTGCCTACCTTACAATTTGCAGGGTTGAGAGATTTAAATGGGATAAATTATGCAAAAGTACTCTATAACTGAACTATACAAATATTACCATCATCTTAAAATTTTGATGACAACTTAAAGTAGTAATATCTGCAAGTATCCCATTCATTCCTATTTTACAGATAAGATTGCTAACGCACAAAGAATGATAAACTGCTTTATATTACACAGTAGGACAAAGTTACATACGACCCAGGAGAGCTAGTTTTCAGCCTATATTGCTTTTCATTGTTATATCATCTTTATACAACTTGTTTGTTTGTCAGTCTAATTACACTCCGACTCAGCTCCTTCCATTAAAGTATACAAAAATGATTTTAAATCCAAAAATCTCTTGTATCAACTTGTAATTAATAATACTGCAAGTCTGACTCTCTTTAGCAGTTGTTTGGTGGCATACATATATAAAAATGGTTTATTTTAATGGAGTGTGATTTATATAGCATCCTTAATTTTTTTTCAGATGGAGTTTGGTTTTAGTTCCCTAGAACAGAAGTATATAACCTTAATTTTTTTTTTTAGCATTGTCATTCTTTGTTCAAGTGAAATCTTCTGGCAGTCCCATAATATAAAACAGATGAAAGTGGAGGTAGTGTGGGTGAAGTAGAGATGGCTATTAATCCCTGGAAAATCCTAGGAAATCTATGGATCACAGTTTGAAAATCTCTGCCCTGTAATTTGCCAGAGGTTCCAGTTCATTGTAATACTTGCAGTCTATTGGAGTACATTCTCAGTGTTTCTCTAGATATTACTGGCCTCTCCTTGCCCGTGAACGTTATGTAACCTTTCTATTATTGTTTAGAATCAAAAGGAAGTGCCTCCAGGCAGTCAACAGTAATGTAAGTGTTGAAATTAATATTTTTCTTGTAAGCCAACTCATGGAGAAGGTGTGGGAGTAATTGGAGTCATTGAGTGCAATTTCTTAAAACCTGCCTACAACAAACAAGACTTTGAGTACACCAAGGAGTACCGGTGAGTCACTCCCAACCTGAGGTGTTTCTGATGGTTTGTTCAGATATGATTCTATTCTCTGAAACCTCTAAAATCATCTCTAAAAACCAGCCACATAAGTTAACTGAGAATCCTTTCAAATCTATTTTCCAAGATTAGAGATAAAAGGATTTGATTTTTAAATTAAAAGCTTACTGATACATGATGTATGGAGCCCAACTGAAGTAAACCTTAACTTTAAAAATTAGGGAAAGAGCATAGGGGTTATTTAGTAAAATACTTTGGTGACACAAAGAGCCTTGGGATTGATCTTAATGAAAAGAGATGAGTGGATCTGAAGTTATTGAATATATTGTGGGGAAAGCAGCAGTTTGAAGTTTGTTCCGAAAGATTTCCTTGAAGCCAGTGAACAGATTGAGAGGAAAGTATTGGAGCAGCAGGAAAAACGTGTGTTTTCCCGGAAGCATCTAGATTTAATAGGTAAGACCAATAAAGAATCAGAAAGGAACTTGACATTGAGGCTGAACCAGCAAGGATACTTTTAGGAGGCAAAGAAGGGAGTTGTTAAAGCCAGGATATAATAGTTTGTTTTAAAACTTGTGGGGAGGGATGGATCATACATTCCTTCTTTCATCAAGTATTGTGAGATATCTCCTCTGTGCCAGGTATTAGGGACATAAGAATGAAAGTTAAGAATCCTTGATGCCTATGAACAAATGGGATGAGATATATGTAAATAAGAAACTTAAATACCTATAGAATAATTGCTTTAAGGGGGGATGTATGCCAAATGGGAAGAAGCTTTAAATATGCCTAAAGGGATTCACAGAGCAGAATATGTTTGAGCTTAAACTTCAAGGAAAAATTGGAGTTTGCTAGGTGGATGAAGAGGGGGAGGACATTCTAAGCACAGGGAAGTATTTGAAATGGCAAAGGGTGTTCTGGGAGGATGGAGAAAGAAGGCATGAGGACATTTGGTGTCATTTTTCTAGAAATCTCAGTAGCAAATCTTTTCTTAGAGTAGGGGAAAAGTATTTCCCCAAATCTCTTTTGTTTTGTGTCCAAAACTGTAATAAAATTAGTTAAATGTTGTGCCTTAATTTATATGAAACCATAAGAATTTTAGGTTTAGTATTTGACAGAGAACTATTTGGATGACAACCCCAGATTAATTTCAAGGTAATTGGCTCTTGATCACTCGGGCTACTCCATGATTATAATAACTACCTGCCCTTAGTTTAAGTAAAATGGTCTTTTAAATATGAGTCTGGCACATAATGGAGATCTTTGACTAGGACTTGACTCACAAGAGTGAAAGTTTAGAAATGACATCAGTTTGGCGAAAGTCTCAGAGCCAAGTCATTCTATTTCTCTTGAGTGAAAGGAATAGAGAATTTCTGGTGATTAACCAAATAGTTAAGATTTGTGAAATCCAAATGTTAGGTATTAAAAATTATGTAACATCCTCTTAAGCTGTCTCCGCCACCCCCCAACCTAGCTTTTAAAGTTTAGAGGTATTAGACGCTTGGTTTGTGATGTTTCGTTTCAGTATGATGGGTTTGAGGTGATGGCAGGGGAACCAAATGGAGGTATTCTATAGAGAGTAGGTTTATTCAGCTAAACATATGAGACTTCTGGCTTAAGTAGCTTAATATCTGCTACACATTTTATTAAAAACAGAAAACTAGTATACTGTCCTGCATACAGAGTCTTCTGAGGGTAATAAATGTGCATAACTCATCCCAATTCTGGCAGCATTTCCCTTTTTACTCAATTTATTTTATGTTAAATGAAAAAAGTCTTTAGTTAAAATATAAGGGAATTTGAGAGGGCGATTAGAGAAGGTTGTCTGCTATCACAAACTCATCCTAAGAGTATTTATTATACATTTCAAAACCGCTATAAGAGATACCAGCCATCATACTGCTGGAATGTCTACAAATAAATCATTTGTAATATCACTTTTAATAGTTGTAGATATCAGATTTCAGCTACAACTATCAGGGCTCAAACTTATAACATTTTTAGAGTGAATTTCAGCTGAAGAAATGCAGTCAACGCATACTAAGTGAACACCTCACTGGTACATGGCACAGTGGCTAGATTTTGTGGAGTTTTCCAGAGAAATTCGAGACATGGTTGCTGTCTTTGAGGAGCTCACAGTGTAATTGTAATGACGGATTGTCACAGACACGAAACAGTTTAGAGAGCAATAAACTTGCTCTTTGATCAACCAAAACTAAGTGGTATGGTATAGGAAGCATTCCCTGGTAGAACAGATAGGGAAGGTTTTAGGTAGAAGGTATGACTTGAGATTTGCCTAAAGGATACAGGTTTAGAAAAGGGAGGGCAGGGAATTCCAGGATGGAATTATAGCGTGAGCTAAGTGACAGCAACTCAGAGTGGGAAGAATATGGGGAGTGGGGATAAGGGGATGTAAGTAGAGTGAAGGGGAGTGAAGTCAGATGGATAGAGTATGGCCCTGTCCTAGGGCAGGGGTTGGCAAATTTTTCTGTGAAGGGGCAGGAAATAAATATTTTAAGCTTTGTGGGCCGTATGGTCTCTGTCACTACTACTCAATTCTGCTGTAGTAGGAAAGCAGCCGTAGACAATAAGTAAAGGAATGAACGGTGTCTGTGTCCAATACAATTTTGTTTACGAAAACAGGCAGTGGCCCGGATTTGCCCTACAGGCTGTAGTTTGCTGACCCCTGTCCTGGAGCCACAGTTCCCAAACTGTGTGCCAAGGTGCACAATGAACTCACAGAGGAGCCACAGGATGTTTAAAATTTTCGAGGGGAATACAGTGATATTGACTCTTGCCTATAAGCAATAGAAATTGTTTTCTGTTGCTGTTGTAACAAATTACCACAAACTTAGTGCCTTAAGACAACACTGGTATATTGTCTTCGAGTTCTGTAGGTTAGAAGTCCATCATAGATCTCACTGGGTTAAGATCAAGGTGTTGGCAAGGCTGCGTTTATTTCTGGAGGCTCTAAGGGAGAATCTGTTTCCTTGGCTTTTCCAACTTTTAGAGGCTGCCAGTACTCCTTGGCCCATGGCCCTCTTCCTCCATCCATATTCAAAGCCATCAGTGGTGGGTTGGGTCATCACATCATAACACTCTGATGGCCTTGCTTCGGTCATCACTCTCCTTCTCTGATTCTGACTCTTCTGCCCCACTCTTCCACTTTTAAGGACCCTTCATGATTATGTTGGTAATTCAAGGTAATCTCCCTATCTTAAGGTCAGCTGATGAGTAACCTTAATTCCATCTGCAACCTGATTTCCCCCTTGACATGTAATCTAATATATTCATAGGTTTCAGGGATTAGGACATAGACATCTTTGGAGGATCATTTTTCTGCTACTACAGTCTGCCCTCTGGCCCCTTAAGATCCATTTACATCACACATGCAAAATACATTTACCCCATCCCAACATCCCCAAAAGTCTCAACTCTTACAGCAGCTCAGTCTAAACTCTTAATGTCATCAGCTCAAAATTCCCAAATCTTCTCATCTAAATCAGGTATGGATGATACTCTGAGTCTGATGCATCTTTGGGTAAAATTCCTCTCCATCTGCAGATGTGTGTCTTTTTTTTTTTTTTTTTGTATTTACTCCCAAAATATAATGGTGAGACAGGCATAGGATACCAGTTATAGATGTTCCAGTACAAACAGGGAGAAAAAATGAAGGAAAAAGGAATCACAGATTCCAAGCAATTTCCATGCTAACTCCATTAAATTTCAAGGCCTGGGAATACTCTTCTGGGGCTTTCAGCTCCACCCTCTGGATTTAAGGCTCTGTTCTCTGTCCTCATGGCTCCACCCACAGACTCATTTTTCCTTTTTCTTGAAAGGTAGCATGTATTTGTAGCTGAGTAGTTTCATCAACCTGTTTCTTAACTCTAGAGTTTTGGGGGTCTAAATGCCTTCTTTCATTTATACTCTCTCTGTCCCTTTCAGTCCAGTCTAGCAGTTTTGTCCTTGTATACCATTCTCAAGAACCTTGTGGGTCTCAAGTATGTATCATGGATATTCACTCCATCAGACAAGAGACTCTTGACATGTCTTTCCTAGATAATCCTATTTCTGTTCTTGGCTTCTGCTGAGATGGTGGTGGAGATCTGATTCACGTGTTTAATCTTTTCAGAGAGCTTTTTGTGTGACTGAATACTTTGACCTTTTGATCTTCCTGAGATATTAGCAAAAGGTTGTCCAGCCACTGCCTTGGTTTTTTCTCTAGAGCATCTTTCTAAATTTTAGCATCTTTTGCAGTCTGGATAAACTGAGAATTTCCAGAATCATTAAGTCCTGGTTCGTTTTTGTTCAACAGTTCTTCCCTTAATTTATTTCTTTCCTCTCACATTTTATATAAGCAGCAAGCAGCCACCAGGCCACACTTTCAACAGCCTGCTTGGAAGTCTCCTCAGCTAAATGTCCAATTTTATCATTTACAAGTTCTGCTTTCTACCTAACTGTGGGACACAATTCTGCTAAGCTTTCTGCCAGTATGTAACGGGGATCCCCTTCCCTCAAGTTTTCCAATAACATGTTCCTCATTTCCTTCTGAGCCTTAACCAGCCACAATTTTAACATCCATAATTCTACTAACAGTCTGTTCACAATGATTTAGATATACTCTGAGGAAATTTGTGTTTTCTCGACCATGCTTTGCCCTTCTGAGCCCTCACCAGTGGGGTGTTTAACATCCATATTTGTACTAACAACAGCCTATTCAAGGCAATCCAGGCAATTTCTGTAATGCTCCTCCAATTCTTCCACCCTCTGCCCACTGTCCAATTCTAAAGCCACTTCCACATTTTTAGGTATTTGTTATGGTAGCACCCCACTTTCAGGTAAAAAATGTTTACATTCCTCTTGATTATATCATATCTTTGTGAATCTGGGTTTTTTGTGATTGCTGTGATAAAAAGCAAGTAATACCAAAAATCAATGTTGAATAAGAAATGAGGGAAGTTGTGTCCAGTTTGACTCCAAGGTTTGAGTAGTTGTACAATATCCAACAGGCATACCCATTCCATTATAAGTAATTGTGGCTATTTAAGATTGAAACAGAAATATTTTTAAAATATATACATATATTTTTCAAATGGACCCTAAATTTTAGTACATAAATAGTTATTAAGTTGTTTCGACATAACCGTTTAACAGTAATTGGAACCAGTACATATTTCTTTAGACCTAAGGGTGCCATGAAAAACTTGGGACACTAAAGGTACCATGAACCGAGATAGTTTGAGAACTTCTGTCTTAGAGGGACATTGGATAGAGTAGTTGATGCTTTAGGCAATGAGAATTCATTGTATATTCTTAAGTAGAGGGGTGACTTGAAACAATTCTATCTTAAGAATATAGTACATTACAGTTATATACTGCTTTATGGCTTATAAAGTGCTCTACATGAATTATATCAGTTGATAAATCTGGAAAGAGGGTGCAGGATAGATTGAAAGAAGGATTATATGCTATTTGAGTAATCTAGGTATGGGGTGAAGGTGTGAAATAAGAGTAGCTGTGAGAAAGGAAGTATGTGACAGATACTGAAAAAAAAGATCAAAAAGTTTGGTGAGGGCTTCCCTGGTGGTGCAGTGGTTGAGAATCTGCCTGCCAATGCAGGGGACACGGGTTCGAGCCCTGGTCTGGGAAGATCCCACATGCCGTGGAGCAACTAAGCCCGTGTGCCACAGCTACTGAGCCTGCACTCTGGAGCCTGTACTCCGCTACAAGAGAAGGACGCGACAGTGAGAGGCCCGCGCACCGCGATGAAGAGTGGACCCCGCTCACCGCAACTAGAGAAAGCCCTCGCACAGAAACGAAGACCCAACACAGCCAAAAATAAATAAATAAATAAATAAATTTATTTTAAAAATTGATGATAAATTAATAACGGGATAAGGGAAATAAAAGAGAGGAAAGAATCAAAGATCACCTCAAAGCCTCAAATTTAGTAGACTGGCATATTGACAGGATCGTTGATAGAATAATGAGGTTAGGGAAAGGAACAGTTTTGTGTAGTGGCAATGGTGGAAATTAGATTGTACAGGGTTAAGACAGGAGAATGAAGAGGAGATAGTGGGTATAGACCACATACCAGGACTGGGGAAGTAAAAGGAAAGAGATTACTGGAACAGTGGAGTCAAGCCAGGTTTTTGCAAGAAGGAATGGGGTTTCAAAATACATGAGAATGGTGTCTTGATTGAGGTGGTGGTTACATGACTGTATGCATTTGTTAAAACCGATAGAACTACATGTTAAAAAGATGAATTTTACCCTATGTAAATTTCACCTCAATATTTTTTGCCCGAGTACATGAGAACAGAGGTTTATTTTTATTTTTTAAATTGAGATATAATTCACATGCCATAAATGTCACCATTTAAAAATGTATACTTTAGTGATTTTAGTATATTCACAAAGTTGTACAACCATCACCACTATCTAATTCCAAAACATTTTCTTCACCTCAGAAAGAAGCACCTTGTCCATTAGAAGTCACTCCCCATTTCCCCTCCTCTCCAACCCCTGGTAACCACATAATCTGCTTCCTTTATTTTTCAATTTTTTTTGTGGTAAAATACACATAACATAAAATTTACCATCTTAACCATTTTTAAGTGTACAGTTCGGTGGTATTAAGTACATACATATTGTTATGCAACCATCACCACCATCCAACTCCAGAACTCTTTTCATCTAGCAAAACTGAAATTCTATACCTATTAAACAATAACTCCTCATTCCCACCTCCTCCTAGCCCCTGGCAACCACCATTCTACTTTCTGTCTCTATGAATTGGACTACTCTAAGTACCTCATAAAAGTGAAATTATACAGTATTTGTCTTTTTGTGACTGGCTTATTTCACTTAATGTAATGTCCTCAGGTTTCATCTATGATGTACATATGTCAGAATATCCTTCCTTTTTTAAGGCTGAATAATATTCTATTGTATGTATATACTACAGTTTGCTTATCCATTCATTTATCATTGAACACTTGGATTGCTTCAGCATTTTAGCTCTTGTGATTTATAGTCTATTTTGTCTGATGTTTGTATAGCTACCCTTGCTCTCTTTTGGTTACTATTTACATGGAATATCCTTTTCCATCCTTTCACTTTCACCCTATTTGTGTCTTTGTATCTAAAGTTAGTCTCCTGTAGACAGCATATATTTAGGTCATTTACTTTTATTTTACCCATCACTCTGTGTCTTTTGATTGGAGAGTTTAATCCACTTACATTAAAAGCAATTACTGATAAGAAAGGACTACTGTCATTTTGCTATTTGTTTTCTATATGCCTTATAGATATTTTGTCCTTCATTTGCTGTATTACTATCTTCTTTTATGTTTAGCTGATTTTTTTGTAGTGAAACATTTAAATTCTTCTCATTTCCTTTTGTGTATATTTTATAGCTATTTCCCTTGTGGTTACCATGGGATTACATTATCCTGTGATCAGGAGCAGCAAACAGAGATCAGAGCACAGATCCCCAATATTTGGAGGACAAGGTCTTTTTTGCCTACCCTGGCTCCTGCAAGCTGGTCTTGAAATGTGTGCGCAGCTGCCTGTCACAGGGCTGGGGTAGGAGATGGGTAGTTAAGAGCTGAAATTTGCCAATCTATCATCCAAGCATTCCCCTGGAAATTACAAGTCTTCAGTAGACTCTTGAGTTCCAAATAGTTACATTAGACAGATTCTGCCAGTGTAATTGTTGTCTAGATGGGAAGGCAGATTCCTGGTGCTTCCTACTCCATCACCTTTCCAGAATCCCATGTAATCTTTTTTAAAAAGTAGATTTAAAGTAAAATTTTAAGAGAAAACAAGAAATAGTTCTTCATCTGTGACTTTAGGGAAGGATATAAACATAGAGGTAGGAACATTGGTAGGTTGGAGGGGACTAAGAGTTTATAGGGGAACTCATATATGATTTAATCTTCTCTGTGTAGTCAGAATCTAATTTAATATGAGTAAGGTGGAGTTAAGGAAGAATTCCTCTTAAGGAGAGAAGAGGTCTACAAAACCTTTGGGGAATTATCCGGGGAGTCAAGAGATCTAAACACTAAATTTGTAGTGTTTCAGGTGTGTACAGCTCTACATTAAGTTGTAATCCTGGGTTGTAGAATTAAATAGGAATTAGTCACTAGAAATTGGCAGTTTTTAAAAGTAAAATTCAGGTTTTCTACACATTATATTGTTTAACCCTGGGTCTGCTGTTGTTCATTTGGGAAGAGAGATAAAGGAGAAAGGGCAAGAGCCATAATTGGGGCATAGCCTCCACTAACAGCTATAGAGTAGAAGGTTGAAGGGGACTTTGTTGCCTGTTGTTGCTGTAACTGCTGTGATCCGCATTTAGATAAAGAAGAACCATATAGACATTTTTAAGTTAGTGTTTGATTTGTAATAGATAGGGTGCAGTATTTGATCCTCTGCCTTTCAACTTGGTCCTCAATTGTTTACCTGTAGTCATCTAACAATTGAATAACTCCCCAACAACTTATCTGCAATTTAGTCTTCTATCATTGTCTCTAATGTCAGCTCCCCTCGCCATGATTCTAAAATTTGGAGAACACAATACTTTTTAGGACTTGTGACCGTCTTACCTTTTCAACTGACTTTGTCATTTTGACATGTAATTTACAAAGGCAGTACATTCCCATCCTAGTTTCTGAAAGTGTAGATGTTCAGACCTATGCTGAATATTCTAAATTGCTGGTTTCTGTTAAATGGGAGCATCTTAAAGACTGCAAAATTATTCAACAGATTCTCAACATTGACATGTTTCTTTCTTTTTCTTTCAGGTTGACAATAAATGCCCTTGCCCAGAAGCTCAATGCTTATTGGAAGGAAAAGACCTCCCAAGAGAATTTTGAGACCTCAGCCATAGTCAGGCCAATACTGTGAGTAGTAAATTTAGAATATAAAAGTATTAGGGATAATGTCTATGGAGCAAATGGAAGGAATGGGATAAGATGGTGCTTTTCACATAAGGAAGTTTAATTAACTAAAAATAGGAAATCACAGGTACTAATTTCATCATTCTCTAGACCTCTTCATTCTGGTTCGACACTTCTGTGATTTGGATCATAAATATGAAGAGTTTAGTACTGTCAGTTTATCCTGCAGGCAGCATGATATAGTAGAAGATGATGACCATTTAAATCAGCCACTCCTGGGTTGAAAATCTAGGTCTTTTTCTTCTTTATTTTTTAATAAACAACATGAAACTTTTATTGTATCAATATAATATCTAATGTATTACAATTGCTTTAAGGTCGTAAGTTCTATAAATATTATGAATATTACTTAAAACCCTAAATAAATCACTAGTGTATTCTCTACTTTCAAATAATTAGGCAAAAATCATGAAATTAAATCATGGATAAATGTCTATTAGTCTTTGTTTTTAGATTTTATTGAAGTATAGTTGATTTAAAATGTTGTGTTAATCTCTTCTGTACAGCAAAGTGACTGAGTTATACATATGTATATTCTTTTTCATATTCTTTTCCATTATGGTTTGTCACAAGACATTGAATATAGTTCCCTGTGCTATACAGTAGGACCTTGTTGTTTATCCATCCTATATATAGTAGTTTGCCTCTGGTAATCCCAAACTCCCATTCTTTCCCTCCCCTACTCACTCCCCCTTGGCAACCACAAGTCTATTAGATCTGCTTCTTAATAGTTGGTTGAGCTTAGGTTAAGTAAGTCACTTCACCTCTCTGAGTATATTAAGCTAGATGACATAACCTTTTTTGCACAGTACCTGGCATATAGTAGGCATTCAGGCGTTCAGAAATATTAGCCAATTTCCCTTCTCTTTATTACTAGCGAACAATTGTTGGAACTGTACCAAGAAATTTGAGACTAGAAGTAGAGAACCCAGCATGTCAGAAAAAGATGTAGAATTTATTGAATCTAAGAGAGGAGATTACACACAGAATGGTGGATCAGGATGAAATGCCTTAGTAGGCCAGGAAAGGAGCATAATATAGAGGATAGGATGTGTAACAACATGTATACAGTCAATTATACCATCAAGACAAAGATTAGAGGTTCATTTTGGGGTAGGCACCCATGTTTTTTTAAAAATGGAGATAATCAGGGCTTCCCTGGTGGCGCAGTGGTTGAGAGTCCGCCTGCCGATGCAGGGGACACGGGCTCGTGCCCCAGTCCGGGAAGACCCCACATGCCGCGGAGCGGCCCGTGAGCCATGGCCGCTGAGCCTGCGCATCCGGAGCCTGTGCTCCACAACGGGAGAGGCCACAGCAGTGAGAGGCCCGCGTACCACCAAAAAAAAAAAAAAAAGGAAATAATCAGACAAATGTTTGATATAAAATTTTGTTTTAAATGCAGCATGATTGCTGTATGAATATCACTATATCTTATTCTAAAGATCTCTACTCCTGTCCAACATCCATGGTTTTCAAAGAAATGCAAATTGAGATGCCTTTTTTTGCCTTTTAAATAAGCAGTGATTAATGCAATGAAACAGATGTTCATATATTGCTGGAGTGTGTTTATGTATGTTATACAACCTTTTCTGTAGGCAGAAAGATGATTATCTGTTGAGTACTTACATGCCGGACACTGGTCTAAGTTCTTTACATGTATTTATTTAATCATCACAACAACCCTATGAGATAGACAGATGATAATTATTACTTCTTTACAAATGTAGACACTGATACACTGAGAGCTTAAGTAACTTGTTCAAGATTGGATAAGTAAAAAGTGGTAGATCCACTTATGTTCAAATATAAGCAGTCAGGCCCCCAAACCCAGGTTCTCAACCACGACACTCTTCTGGAAGGATGCAATGAGAATATGGCATAGCCCCTTCAACTACCTATTTATTGCAAGCACAAGCTAAAAGTCTCTCCTGTCTGCCTGGATGGGAGGATCTACCATGGTCTGCATGTAACCTGAGGGAGGGATTTACCGTCTCTAATGCTTGTCCCCAAGAGAGTAATATTGGCACGCTTCTGCATGAGACTCTTCTGTGTGTGTGCACGTAAAACCAAAGCTAATATGACCTTTCCTCTCCCCTTCCACTACGGCTGAAACTCCTTTCTCTGGCTCTAAATAAAACAGTGACTGTACAGAAATATTTAGACACCAGAGGTCAGGCCTGAGCTTAGAGTTTAGAGGTTGCAAGGCTGGAGCAGCCTGTAGCTAGGAGATAGGAAGCTATATATCCAAGAATGTGTATGAATTCTCTTTGTTAAAGCAGAGTTTTGAACAAGAAGAGGGCATTGTATTTGAGTAGTAGACTTATGGGCACCTTTTACTTCTTTTTTATATCTTTCTGTATTTTCTATATGAGCTTATATTGCTTTTATAACTAGAAAAAAGCACCATTTAAAAAGATAAGAAAAATATTGAACTAAGACATAAAAGAATCATACCACTCTATTGAAATGTCTAGTATACTAAAGAGCAGTGTAAATGTAACATACACAAAATCTTTTAGTCTAAAGTACATGTTTTTCAAATTGGCCCTAGGTGTCCCTCTACCCTCTTTCTGTCTTTTCTCCAGCCTTCCCCCTTCCCACTCTGGTCTGCCTTTCACATATTAGATGCTGACTACTTCTATTATATAATGATCATCTCCTCTTACAGAGAAACAAATTTACTCTAAGGTGTGGGTGACTGGGTTACACTCCCTAGAGGAGATGGGAATGGGCATGTGTTTTAAGAGTAGAACTCTGGAAGAATTTTCTCTTCATAACTTAACCCAGTTGTTGAACTGGAGCCACCATTTCTAGTTACGAAATTTAATCAAATTTATGTTACTTTTTTTTTTTTTTTGCGGTACGTGGGCCTCTCACTGTTGTGGCCTCTCCCGTTGCGGAGCACAGGCTCTGGACGTGCAGGCTCAGCGGCCATGGCTCACGGGCCCAGCCGCTCCGCGGCATGTGGGATCCTCCCGGACCGGGGCACGAACCCGTGTCCCCTGCATCGGCAGGCGGACTCTCAACCACTGCACCACCAGGGAAGCCCAAATTTATGTTACTTTTTAAGGTTAGCTTTGGGAATATCAACCTAATATTGATTTTGATTTAAGTATGAACAAAGACTTCTTGAAAGGAAAAAAAAAAAGGGAGGACTAGGGAGCCTGTAGGGAAAAGGGGGAGTCATTTTAATGACGGTGTTTCAAATGACTCTCACAAATGCATTTCAAATCTATCACGGGATTGGATGGAAGCAAATAAAATGATTCTATCGGTCTTATTTTTTAGTAATATTGTAATATATATAAAACTTTTTGCTGATTAATAAATTTTAAAGTTATCCTTTTGTTTGCTTAAGGATAAGATTCCAAGGTAAGTACTATGGACCTCTGTAATATGGTAGCTCACCATGTTAAAGCTTGCTACTATTTTTCATATCCATATCTGGTCTAGTCCTATCATTATTTTATCTGTGAAGTTTAAGATATATACGTTTTAGACACCTGGATGATAACATTTCTAACACATTTCATATATAAAATCATGTACTTTCATTTTTAGGTTATGCTTTTCTAATGTAAGACAGAGTACAGAACTAGGATATACACAGTCATACTTCTGTTTTCCTTCATTCAGGAAGATTCCTGACCAGACATGGGTACAGTGTGATGAGTGTCTTAAATGGAGGAAGCTTCCTGGCAAGGTTGATCCATCTACATTACCTGCAAGATGGTTTTGTTACTATAATTCCCATCCAAAGTACAGGTAAGGTTAAGACTCAGTATTATGTCAGAGAGAACTCCTGATTTGTCTCTGTATCCTAAAGCACTTTTCATCTCAAGTCCACACTCTTCACCCTGGCATTCAAGCCCCTATGCTAACTGGTCCCACTCTACCTATTCATTGTATCTTAACACAAACCTTCTGCTTTAGCAGGCCTGTGGCTTCACTCTTCCCCACACATGCCATACGTATTCCCATCTCCATGACTTGATACTGTCATTCCACTTGCTTACAGTGACTTTCTGTATTCCATCTGCCTATCTAAATCATATCCGTCTGGTAAGCTTAAGTATTTTGTGTGATACTTCTCCAGTTGACAGTAGTTTACAGTTATTTTACTCTGGCTTCCTGTGGTATTTAATTCTTCACATTTGTTCACGTACTGTTTGAATTTTTTGGATATATATACTTGGGCCCTTCAAGAGATTATAAATTATTTGAGAACAAGGGATTTACATTTCAGGTTGAGTTGACAGTTTTCTTCATATGCTTCCTATACTTGCATCTGTTGTAGTACCTATTGTACATTCAATGCAGGTTGTTTACATGTTTGTCTTTCTAATATACCATGTGTTTCTTGAAGCAGCTAACATCTAGATAGTGCCTGTCATATCCATGGGTATTCATTTCAACTTAACAAATATTTTTTATATGACTTAGTCACATAGGTTGATAATAACTCAGTTTGCTTCAATTCAGCTGTGACTTTCTTAACTTTTTTCTGTAGAATAAATGCTGATAGAAAAAAGGTACTAAACCAGAGTATGCTTTTTAGAAAAAAATGTTTAAAATGGAGGAAATTAAATAAACGAAGTCGAGGTCTGTAATGAGCAAGCATTTCCCCGTAGTCTCCAGATGTGCCTAAGTATCTCTTAGGGTTGTGTGATTAAAATGTAGGACTGAGGGCTTCCCTGGTGGCGCAGTGGTTGAGAGTCCGCCTGCTGATGCAGGGGACACAGGTTCGTGCCCCGGTCCGGGAAGATCCCACATGCCGCGGAGCAGCTGGGCCCGTGAGCCATGGCCACTGGGCCTGCGCGTCCGGAGCCTGTGCTCCGCAACAGGAGAGGCCACAACAATGAGAGGCCCGCATACCGCAAAAAAAAAAAAAAAAAAAAAAAAAGTAGGACTGAGTGCTTAGAAGTCTCATTTTTGAATCCTGTATATGCTATCAGTCTATACTTAGTCCAGGAGACATAGCCTTCCAGGACACTTTGTGCCCTAATAAAATGGGTATAACATAGGGTTTCCAATTATTATTAATTTTTGTTTATTTCTAGGATTGCTTTTGTCCATTGAGTACATTTTCTAGTACTCCTTTCAGCTTTTACTCCTAAAATTCTCTTCCTCGTGCTTTACATCTAGTCTTTTCATTTATAGAATTCTCTTTTTCATCTCTTTGCTAGTCTCTGTTCTGTTCCTTTTACAATGTCAGCTCCTAGTCTCTTCTTGCTGCTCTCTATCATAGCCTCTGATTTTCCTCTTCAGGTATCATCACATAGTCTAGGGATGCTCCTGCTTCTAGATGGCACCTTGGGAATTACTTTCTTAGTACACGAGGCAGAAGACCTCGGTTCTAGTCTCAGCAATATTCTCTTTGTATGGAACCTCAAGCAAGTCTCTCTTGTGCTTGAACTTCACTGTGTAGAACTAGAGATTATGCTTTAGTACTTTGAGTGTCTTGGGAGAATGGTGATATATACACCAAAAATAATGATATGATATGCCTTGAAAAGAGAATTGCTACATGTTATCCTGCACACAGGTTTTGTAATGTGGGTGGAATCTGAACTCTGTAATGTTAGAGGGGGGTTAACCTGCCTTGTCATAGTCGTGAGGAAAGTTAAGGGTAACAGTGAAGGGCACATTTTGTTTCTGAAAGATGATTTCTTCTCTGTACTGCAGGAGGTGCTCTGTTCCAGAGGAACAAGAACTCATTGATGAAGACCTGTACTTGAGCAAAGCTAAGAAACAGTTGAGTATACCCGAGGTGGTGCTCTATATCGTACGGTAGAGGAGCCTGACCCTTCCTAATAGGACAGGGGAATTTTGAGAATAGAGATGATTTTTTAAAAATGATTTCCCTATTCACCTCTCTGGTCTTCCAGTTCTTTATTCTTTCTAGTCATCTCCTGAATGTCTCAACTAGTGATTGACTTTACCCTCTCTCCCTCTTACCCCCACCTTTTGATAGGGCATTTGAAATCTCTCTTCAGTAGCAGAGTTCAGGAAGGAGCACTTAGTTACTCAACAAGGCTCACACTATTTCTAGTTTAGAAGGAACATTATAACATAAGTCTATAATTGGTAATCCATTTCAGACTGAGAAATTTCATGAGTGAACTAAATATCCCTTTTATCTTCTAGAGATCAAACTGTTGAGAAGAAGAAGGTACCAGTGGAAAGTGAGAGCCACCAGGTGAGAGACAGTCCACCCTCTTGCTTTTCTTACACAAAATTTTCCCCAACAGAGGACATAGGTTGAAGGAAGCAGCACTCTTGAAAGCTGCATAGCAATAACAAACCAGTTGTTCTGGTGGTCTTTTTTTTCACTGGATCTTTTGATTTTGCTTTGATCTGCTGTTACTGATGTTCAGATCACCAAAAATAGAAAAGCCAAATCATTTATTGTCCAGATTTGGATCCAGTACTGATTCTGGACAGTGTGAATATCACATTCGGTGTCACAGAATATTCAGGGTTATGTTCCATCCTCATACAGGCTGCTCCTGTTGAGTGTCTGGTTTTCCTCAGTCTCCTTTCTTCCAGGATTCAGGGGTGATTCCTTTCTCCTTCCTCTTGGGAAGAAGGGGTGGTTCTTTGTGCCCCTCCCCATCCCTGCTTTCAGGCTGGCTGGCTTTATAAAGACTCTGCTGTTTTGAATTTTCAGGAGCACTGTCTCTCGGACATGGTTGCCCAGCTCCGGACGCTGAAGGGTGCAATAAGGTTGGCCGTCCTTTCAGGGACACTCCTTTCCTGACAGCCACCATAGCACCCATATATCTTCCCCACCCAACCTTGCCTTTCTGCATGATTTTCCTCTTGACCCTCTTTCCCAGAGATACCTGCTAGTAGCATGTTAGATTCACCTTCCACCCACTCAGTCAGGGTAGGTCAGACTGGTGAGGATAGAGGCAATTAAATACTAATTCTTCCTCTGATATCCTTCCAAGACCCAGGTGTATTAATAAACAGGTTGCATACCCTCATGTCTTGGCTTAATAGTCTGATCTAGAGATTGGGAGATTTCCTGGGACCGCCCTGTCCTCATTCAGTTTACCTCCCCTTTATACTCCTTCACCTTCATCATTCATACTATCTTCATAAGCTGGCTCTCCCACAAGATCCCAGATGCATGTCTCTGTGTGTGTGCAATACGAATATATATTAGTCTCTCGCATGCATTTCTCCAAGACCAGCACAGACCCTTGCTGCAGTGCTTATTCCCTTCATCCCTTCCCTCATCACAGAGCTCAGAGGAGTGAAAACCCAGCCTTAAACTGGGTCACAAGAGAGAATTAGACAGTGACTAGGGGGCCTGGGTTTGTGTTGCGGGTGGGATGACTCTAGGAGCCAATAAGTGAGTTGGGGAGGTCTGTTGGTGTCCAGTTGATAAGGTTATAACTGAACGTGCCTGGGGTCAGTGTTCTAGTGTACATTACTGCGCGCTGTTTGTTTTGTGTAGGAAACAGTTCGTTTTTATTTGGCCAAGTGTTCTTTCCTAGCATCAGAAGGATTGACTCATCCTTTGGTATTTAGTTTGAAATTGGGATTTTTTATGAGTTCTTTCTTTCTTTGCTAGGTATTCACTAATCCACTCAAGATCCCTTCTATTCAAGATATGGATGACTTGAATAATAAGACGATTGAATATGAGGGAATTGATAGCCCTAGCCGGCTTTCATCTGTTGGAGAAGAAAGCAGAACACCTTCTCTTCAACTTAAGCCTCTGGATTCCAGTGTTTTTCAGTTTTCCAGGTGGGTAAAAAAACATAGACTCTCTTCAGTAATAAGCCTCAGGGTTTGTTTTCCTGTAAAATAAATTGGTATGGTTATAATGTTTATGTTTTTCCTAAGGCCTGGCATGGAATTCAGAAGGAGAAACACCATTTTGGGTTGATAGAATTGCATGTTGCATGTATCCCCCATTTTTCAGCATTATAACTGTCATGTCAAGTCCGTCGATCTTTTTTTTTTTTACTTTTTGGAGGTGATCATCATCTGATAAATGCTCTTTTATGGATTATGTATTCAGTATTCACATTATGTTGGGAATTGTGTAAGTGAAATAATGGACATGAAAACCCTTTGAAAAGCGTAATGTACTATACAAATGTAAGGTAACATTACATAGATAAGCATTATTTCTTTCCTTAAGTTTAGGAATATTGAAATCCTGTGCAGCCCCGTAGGCCTAGCACATGTTGGCCACATATAAAAATAAGTATTAGAAGTTTGTGCCATTAGGTAAGCCTTCTAGTTCATTGTTTCCTAGGGTAAATTTTTAGTATAAGTTTAGTCTTGGGATTTACTTGTTCATCTTCTAGCACCTTATCAATATTATTTTGTTAGTCTTTACAACAGAAATTTTCTTAAACATCAGGAATATTTGAAGCACTAAAAGGTATGACTGCCCCTATGCTGCCATGAGACTGGAACTCAGGACTGCTATTTATGACTTGCTTTCTCCTCGCCACTGTGCTTCTCACTTGGGGCAGGGCCAAGCCATAGGGAAGGTACAGAGTTGTTCTCTAACAGTAGAAACTTCTATAGTCCTCAATAATATGACTGTTAAATAGTAGGTTGTGAAGTTTTCATTAACCCTTTTCTGTTTGGATATTTTCCTAACATACTGTAGGAAAAAAGCAGTGGAATATATAATAGGGTAAAAATGATTCCTGCCCCCGCCCCCGCCAAAGTTACTGATTCCTTTCCTTCTTTCTTCTTAGGTGGGTCTTTTCAGCTTCTTATACCTAGACAAACATCTCTTTATGTGTGCAAGTCCCCTCTTCAGTGATTCTTCCACAGTTAAGCTCTGTAGATACTGAAGGAACCCCATGTCACCCCGAGCATGAACAAAAAGTCTCAAGAAAAAGTAAACTGTTAGGAGAAAAACTAGTAGAACTCTAAAGGAATTAAGTGAGAATCTGTATGAAAGCATCAAGAATAGTGCCTTGGAAGAGAGTAGGTACTCAGTAACTAATGGTTGAATCGAGTCATATTGAAGGAGCTATTTCTGAGATAGAACTATGCAGCAAGGGAGTAAGAAATATAGCCTAGTCGGTCTCAGGGATTTGAGTCTAATTCTACTGTTTCCATCCACAGTTTTCCAACTCCCCTTTTTGGTTGGGAGGGGTGTACAGTAAAGTACTGTGTTTTTTCGAAGCACATTGTTACCTCTCTACCTCGATCTCCTTGAGATGGTCATGTATCAGAATTGCCACTGGAGTATCAGGGTGTCATTGCTCTTGAAGGCTGTCCTTTTCCTACTGTGACCACTTTTCCTTTCTCTTCAGTGTTTCTTTTGGTACTGTCTAGTGAATTTTGGTAACCTGGAGGAGATAACAAATGCTAACCTATGTATGTGTGTATTTTATGAGTGCAGTATGGCAGTACATCCATTGGGTGGCATACTTCATCAGTCTTAATTAGGATTTCTATATGAGTCTTTATAGAACTGCTGTATCCAGAGTTGGGTTTTGGCTCTGGAGGACAGGCAAAGTACTGTGACTATTTACGTGTAATTTTAATTCGAGAATAGTGTTCTTTCAAGAGATATGTGATAATCGATGCTGCTAATGTCATATGTTTTATGTAAGGTCAGTAAATGATATGTCGTTTCAAGCTACACATATAGGGGGATTCAAATTTTATAGAGGAAAATTAAGGTGCCCAAGAGTTTAATAAAATATACAAGGTTTTCTGTTAAAACCATGTTAAGGGAATAATAAGTTTAGTCCAGGGTTGCAAAAGTCTCCTTCGTTATCAAAACCTGAAGCTGATAAGGGTCCTTGGGTCATGTAGTACAGCTCTTTAACTCTAGATAAAGTAAAGCCTACACCATCCAAGCATGTTTTAAAAATTTCTAGTGGAGTAGGTTATAAGACCTAGGAGGTGTTCCAGAGGTGTCATTGGAAACGGCTCTGTGAGTCTCACGAATCTAGCAAGGGGAGGGGAAGACCTGCAATAAAGAGTAAGTTTAGCTAGTATGTAAGCAAGCATAACCTTTGAGGGGAAGACAGCTTATATCTTTTAAAGGAAACAGTCCCCTTTCTGTTCATTCATTCTACATACATTTGAGCGCTTACTATATGAAAGCAGTGCTCTAAGGCAGTGATGGAATCAAAGATGAAGGAGCTTATGGTACTCAGAGTTATATATGTAAGCATCCCTGGTACATGCTAGGTTTCATATGAGTGGTATAAACTAAGGTCTAAAGTAGCCATAAGCATACAGACAAAGGTGAGAATTAGTGGCTGTAATTTATTTAGATATTTAGAGAACCTTTGAGTAAGCTATATGTCAAAGGCTAATTATTTCATGTTTTAAAAGGATAACCAAAAAAAATCCAAATTACATCGTAATGGTGGAAGGAGAGGAGGGAGACATTCTAATATAGTTCAAGGAATATTTGAAACAACAAACATGAGGTAGAAATAGAAAAACAGTTTTGAAAATGAATAAGATTGATTCAAGAGCCAGTATTAACATTTTAAAATATGATCTTTGAGAAAGACTTCCAGAATGGCAAAATGAGTAGTGTGATGAACTCTCTCACCAACAAGTACCCATTTAACTGGAAAAAAATATTAAACAAAACAAAACAATCATTCCTAGTTCCTAGAAATTGTCCTAGGGGCATACAGCAAGTACAGAAACATTCATTCAAGAAAATCTATTAAATCTCAGAAAGAACAGCAAGAGTCTTTGGCATTCGCCTGCTCTCATCCCCCTCCAAGCTATGTAACTACTCAAGAAGCTCTAATCCAGGTAGGTGTGGTCAAGAAGTTGGGGGCTCCCTCTCTTCCTAGCTCCTAGTCTAGAGCTATGGTTTCACCTGGGGGGTTAGGCCTCTGACATTTCTCATATCCCCCAGGTCTGTCTTGCGGGAGCTCTATTCCAAGCAGAATCAAGAGGACTGGGTCTCTCTTCCCCCACCCAGCCCCCATTCAAAGCGTGGAAGCACTCACCTAGGGACAGCATGCTGACAATCCTGGACTCCTATTGCTCCAGCCCTAGCTTACTTATAGGGCAGAGGTTCATGCCAGAAGGACCAAGCCAAAAACCATCCCAGCACCCATTTGTAAAGAAAAGGTTTCCCTCTTAGGGAGTGGACCACTCACTGTCCCTGCCATCGGCTCTTGCACAGTGGCACAGAGGTTCTGCTTAGGGAGAACTGACTTTGTGTGGAACAGATCATGAAGAATTCCATTCCTAAGGGTATTGTCACAAACAATGGAAATCTTAGTGGCAAACAATTAAAAGGGCACTCATAGCTCCTTGATGCAAGTTACAACAAGCAAAATGGCTGCATAATCATAAGTTTGGTAACAGAGAGAACCAAGCAAAAAGAGAGCCAAGAAGAGCACTCCTGGGATCATAGTCAACCCTGGCAGTTAGGAAGGCTGTGCATAAGCACAAGACCGCACTCATTCAGGACACAAGGTGGACTTGAATGCAGTCCCCAAGCCTCACACAGATCAAACAACAGAGAGCAGGAGCCTCACTGGTACTAGGGACTTAAGCACAACCTCTAATCAACCACTGGATGAACAGTAAGCTACTCTGACCCAGGGGTCAGAGGTGATTGGAGAGGGAAAATCCAAGCTACTACTACCTGGCTGAATGTGGGGTAGAAACATGAATTCCTTGAACTGTGATAGCAGCCTCCAAGCCACACATATATCCAGTGGTACAGGGTAAAAATCTAACTGGCTAAGAGGGCTTAATTATAACCTTTGGCCTATGCTGACTCAGGGTAACTCCTAGATTGCCAGGTAAAAGATAAAAATCAAGAATAAATCTGAGCAGAATACTCAGCATACTACAGGGGAAACAAATTTCATAGAGTCACTTCAGCCAAGTCACTGAGAAAACAACCCAGCAAACAGTGGCAACAACCACTCAGGGAAGTGGGAGTTGCTATACTGTTATTGTCTAAAATACCAATTGTCAACAAAAAATTATGAGACATGCAAAGAAACAGGAAAGTGTGACCTGTACATAGGGGTAGGGGGAAAGCAGGTAATAGAAACTGCTCCTAAAGAGACCCAGATGTTGGATTTAGCAAACAAAGACTTCAAAGCAGCCATTATAAATATGTTCAGAGAACTAAAGGAGACCATGTTTCATCAAGTGCAGAATATTAATAAAGGGACAAAATTTATTTTTTGAAAGAACCAAATGGAAATTCTTGAGGTGAAACGTGTAATAACTAATGTGAACATTTCACTAAAGGGACTCAGCAGCACATTAGGGTTGGCAGGAGAATCAGCAAACTTGAAGATACAGCAATTATAGATTATGCTGTCTGAAGAATAGAGAGAAAAAAGAATGAAGAAAAATGAAAAGAGCCTCAGAAAAATGTAGGACACCATTAAGTGCACCAACATATGCAAATTAGGAGTACAAGAAGAAGAGGAGAGGGAGGAAAAGAGGTATAAAAAATATTCAAAGAAATAATGGCTGAAAACTTTCCAAATTTGATGAAAAACATTAATTTACACATCCAAGAAGCTCAGGTAACTCAAAATAGGATAAATGCAAAGGGATTTACAGCTATGCAGTGAAAATATTGAAAGCCAAAGGCAAAGAGAATATCTTGAAAGCAGGAAGAGAAAAATATTCATCATGTAAAAGAGAACCCCAGTAAGATTAACATCTGGCTTCTCATCAGAAACAATGGAAACCAGGAGGCAGTGGGATGACATATTCATAGTACTTAAAGAAAGACTTAACCGGGAATCATAAATCCAGTAAAACTATTTTTAGAAAATGAAGGTGAAATAAGTATATTCTTATGTAAACAAAAGCTGATGGAATGTGTTTGTAGCAAAGCTGCATACGAGAAATACTAAAAAGAGTTCTTCACCTTGAAAGCAAGTGACACCAAATAGTAATTCAAATTTGCATGAAAAAACAGAGTACTGGCAGTGGTAACTGTAATTAATTGTAAAAGACAATACAGTGGCATATTTCTTCCTCTTTCTATTCTTAACTGATTTAAAGAATAATTGCATAAACAATGTGTATATATTTATATATAATTTTATATATGAATATAATTTTATTGTTGGGCTTGTGTATAGATGTAAAATATTTGCCGATAACAGAAGTGGGTGGGAGCAAAGCTGTATTAGAGTAAGGAATTAACACCAGATGGTAACTCAGATCCACAGTAAGAAGTGAAGAAAATTAAAAATGGAAAAAGAAGGTTGATTTAACAAACTCTATAAATATTATAAATATGTCCTTGCTCCACTTACTTCTCTTAGCTTCCTCAAAAGGCATAACATTACATAAAGTAATAATTGTAGTAATGTATTGTTAGATTCGTAAATGTTAAACTAGAAAATATCCACAAAACATGAAAAGAGGAAAAGTAGAGGAAGAAAGAAACAAAGAAGGCATGACACATACAGAAAACAGGAAAGCTAAATAGCGGACATCAATTCTGACATAACAGTAAAAACATTAAATGTGACCAGATTAAACAATCCAATCAAAAGATGGAGATTATCCAATTGGATTTTTTTAACATACACAAATTTAATATCTATACACTTTAATTCAGAGATACAAATAGGTTGAAAATAAAAAGATGAAAAAAGACGTACCATATAAATAGCAACCATAAGAGAGCTAGAGTGGCTATACTAATATCAGAAAGAATAATAGACTTTAAACAGAAAATGTTACTAGATATAAAGAGGGACATTTCATATTGATAAAGTCCATTAGGAAGATATAAAAATTATACCCATATATGGACCTAACAACAGGTTAAGCAAAAGCAAAAGCAGACAGAATTGAAGGGAGAAACAGATAATTTAACAATAATAGTTGGAAACTTTAATATCCCACTTTCACCATAATTCGAAAAGAGACACGTACCACAATGTTCATTGCAGCACTGTTTACAATAGCCAGGACATGGAAGCAACCTAAGTGTCCATCGACAGATGAATGGGTAAAGAAGATGCGGCACATATATACAATGGAATATTACTCAGCCATAAAAAGAAATGAAATTGAGCTATTTGTAGTGAGGTGGATGGACCTAGAGTCTGTCATACAGAGTGAAGTAAGTCAGAAAGAGAAAAACAAATACCATATGCTAACACATATGTATGGAATCTAAAAAAAAAAAAAAGGTTCTGATGAACTGAGGGGTAGGACAGGAATAAAGATGCAGATGTAGAGAATGGACTTGAGGACACGGGGAAAGGGGAAGGGGAAGCTGGGACGAAGTGAGAGTAGCATTGACATATATACACTACCAAATGTAAAATAGATAGCTAGTGGGAAGCAGCCGCATAGCACAGGGAGATCAGCTCGGTGCTTTGTGACCACCTTAGAGGGGTGGGATAGGGAGGGTGGGAGGGAGACGCAAGAGGGAGGAGATATGGGGATATATGTATACGTATAGCTGATTCACTTTGTTATACAGCAGAAACTAACACACCATTGTAAAGCAATTATACTCCAATAAAGATGTAAAAAGATATATCTCACTTTCAGTAATGGGTAGAAGATCAACAAGGAAGTAAAACAGTTGAAGAATGCTATAAACCAACTGGACCTGACAGATATGTGCAGAACACTTCACCCCCAAACAGCATAATACATATGCTTCTCAAGTGCGTATGGAATATTCTCCAGGATAGACCATATGTTAGACCATAAAACAAGCCTCAACAAATTTAAAAGGATTGACATCATACAAAGGCTGTTCTCCAACCACAGTGGAATTAAATTAGAAATCAACAACAGAAGGAAATTTGGGAAATTCACAAATATGTAGAAATTAAATAACACTCCAAAATAACAAATGAGTAAAAGAAGAAGTCACAAGGGAAATTAGAAAACATCTTAAGATGAAAATGAAAATAAAATATACAAAAAATTATGGATTGAAGCTAATAAGGTATTCAGAGGGAAAATTACATTTGTAAATGCTTATATTAAAATTGAAGAAATATCTCAAATTGGTAACAAACTTCCGCCTTAAGAAACTACAAAAATGAGAGCAAGCTAAACCCAAATCAAGGAGAAAGAAGGAAATAAAGATCAGAATGGAAATGAAATAGAGAATAGAAAAACAATAGGGAAAATCAGTGAAACCAAAAGTTGGCTCTTTGAAAGGAACAATAAAAATTAAAACAATTAATAAAATAATTCTATTTATAGTAGATTCAAAAATAGAATCTTTGGGAACAAATTTAACAGAAATTAAAGCTAGACTTGTACACTGAAAACTACAAAATACTGTTAAACGAGATTAAAGAAGACCTAAACCAATGGAAAGACATTTCATGTTTGTGTATCAGCAGATTTAATGTTGTTAAGATGACAGTACTCCCGAAATTGAGTACTCAATGCAATCCCTATCAAAATATCAGCTGACTTCTCTGCAGACAGCCAATGGAGGAATATGACCGAAAGAAAAAAGAAAATAAGAAGAAACTATGTAGTTGGAAAATAATTCCTGCTATGTAAACTCTAAATTAATCTCTACTGAATCAGTGAATACAGGTCTGGAATAAGATTTGATTCCTAGAGGGAAGAACCAGGAGTATTTACAGAACCAATAAGTGAAATCCACTCACTGCCTCTCATTAACATAATAGTTCCTTTTTTGATTGCCTCTTATTTGCAAAATTTTGTTCCCTCATCTCCATGTAGCAAGTTAGTTAAACTACCTTCTGTTAAGGAGTTTATACTTTAGTGGGAAACCTGCAATACACACACACACACACACACATGCACACACACACACACACACACACACAGTAGAAAGTAATATATATTATAGAGAGAGTGCTAAAGTGCTATAGGAATTCAGAAGTGGCATTTGAACTGGACTTAAGACCTGCAGTGTTGAGGAGGAGAAGTGTATTCCTTTCAAAAGAAGCAGCCCGAGAATTTGTGAGGCATTCTGTTTGGCTGGTATCTTTGAAGGGAAGTAGTGAGAAATAAAGCTAGGGCCAAATTATATCCCAGCTCTGCCACTCACTAGCTACATGACCTTCAGAAAGTTATTTAATCTCTCTAGGCCTGAGCATCCTCTTTTTAAAATGAAGATAAAAATACCTCCTCCCTCAGGGTTATTGGGAGAATTGGGTGAGACCATACACATTAAGATCTGTCTGGCACAGAGTAAGTGCTCAGTAAATGGTTCCTGTGTTTTGGAAGGGAAAAGCTTGAATACCAAGCTAAGACATCTGAGCTTTTATGTTGTGGGGAACAATAACTAAAGATTGCAAATAGGGAGGCGACATAATCAGAGCAATGCCTTTGGAAGATTAACTTGGCAGTGGGTGATCTGGAGGTGTGACAAGGGGAGACTGGAGGAGGCCATTGCAAGAGTCCAAGAGAGGTAATGAGAACTTGAACTTGGGTATTGATAGTGGTAGAACTATATAAAATTACTGAGAGTTTGTTGGTGTCATAACACAAATAGGAAACGTGGGAGAGGGAGCAGGTTTGAAGGTGAAGGTGAAAGGTCAGTTTTATACATACTGAGTGAGATATCAGTGAGACCTCCAGAAAGAAATGTGTAACAGGCAGTTTGAAATTCAGTACTGGAGATCAAGGCTGGGAAAATGACTTGGAAGTTATCTTCCAGAAGTTAGAGCCAAAAGATTGTATGAGATTACCAAAGAAAAGAAATGTAGGGGGACTTCCCTGGTGGTCCAGCGGTTAAGACTCCGCACTCCCAATGCAGGGGGCCCGGGTTCAATCCCTGGTCAGGGAACTAGATCCCACATGCATGCCACAACTAAGAGTTCGCATGCCCCACAACGAAGACCCAGCACAGCCAAATGAATGAATGATTAAATAATTAAATAGTTAAATAATTAAATAAATAAAAAGAAAAATGCAGGGAGAGAAGAGAGGATAATTAAAGACAGAATCCTTAGAGATGGGAAAATGAAGAGAAGGCAGATAATTTGACTTTAATTGCCTTTCATAAAACTTTGTTGTTGCTATCTAGTATCATGTACCCTTCCTTTATACCTGCAAACTGCTTGTTTTACTATCATCCTCATTACCACCGCTAAATGGACCACCTAGAGTGGCCCTACGCATGTTTAAAGATGGATACATTCGTTCTTACATAGCCCCTAAGTCCTTTTGCTTTCCTCCTAAGGCCGACACAACAAGATCTATTAAGATGACAGACCAGTTTTATTTCTGGGTGAACACTAGTTTTGAAGAACATTCAGGGCATTCTAAGAAGCTAAGGTTTGAGATGTCTTAACAGATATTCTCAGAAATTACAGAGAAATACAAGCAGCCTTGAGATATGGTGGCCAGTAATGTGCCTGGCTCTTTTCTCATTGGAAAAAAATTTTTTTAATTAATTAATTTATTTATTTTTGGCTGTGTTGGGTCTTTGTTGCTGCGTGTGGGCTTTCTCTAGTCGTGGTGAGCAGGGGCTACTCTTACTGTAGTACGCGGGCTTCTCATTGCGGTGGCTTCTCTTGTTGCGGAGCACGGGCTCTAGGTGAGCGGGCTTCAGTAGTTGTCGCTCGTGGGCTCAGTAGTTGTGGCTCGCGGGCTCTAGAGCGCAGGCTCAGTAGCTGTGGCGCACGGGCTTAGTTGCTCCGCGGCACGTGGGATCTTCCCGGACCAGGGCTTGAACCCGTGTCCCCTGCATTGGCGGGCGGATTCTCAACCACTGCGCCACCTGGGAAGCCCTCTCACTGAGAATTTGAAAGTTAATTTTCACCTTGAAATTTCTTGGTTTTCTGGAGAGAGAGCACAAGAGTTATAAGGATAAAAATGGGGGTCCCATGGTGCTGCATGATATAAACTTGCATATGGATTTCGTTGGCATCAGTTTTCTTGTTAGTTCCTTTAACCGTTAGTATAATATAGCAGCTACAAATAGAAGGTGATTTGAGGTCACTGTCCTGGGCTTTCCTGAAGAACTGAGGGAGTGCCTGTTTGCCCTGACAAAGGGGAATTCTTTTGCCCCAAGTGGGGAATGACTTGAATTGGCCTATTCAGTTTCTTTGTTTCTGACTAGGGCCCTGTGTTTTAATTAACTTTTACAAGTGGATAATGGGCAATAGCCACAGTCCAGTTGGCTGGCAAAGGCATTGTGTATTATTCCATAGCAGTATAAAAAATGTGCATAAGTCATTGATACTGGAAGGTCTTTGTGACACTTTAACGATCTGGCTCGGTCGCCTCTGCTTACTCCACTAGGCTTTTTATGACCTTTTTTTCCATTCTCGTGTTAGGTGATTTTGAATGTGTATTTTTTTGTTTTTCTTCCTTTACTTGCCGTTCGGAAGCTTCTAAGTCAGGCTAGCTTCAATCCTATTTTCAGAAATCTTACCAAGGTCAGCCTGGTCCTGTTATATCCAGATGCTGACTCTTCGTACCTTTCAATGTACTCTGTTTCTTAAGACACATTGCTGTCTCAGCAAATTGCATAAGTGAAGGGTTTGGGGTTTGGAGGTAAAGACGTATTCCTAATCTGAAATGATCTGTGAATAACAGCTAGAGTCAGTTTTAATATGGGAAATTTGAAGAGGGGCTCCATAGGATAAGAATATACTTAGCTTGTATTGTGACAGCTTAAAATTTCATTTTCTCTTCTTGCAGTAAGTACAAATGGATCCTAGGTGAGGAACCTGTGGAGAAACGAAGAAGGCTCCAGAATGAGATGACAACACCTCCTCTAGATTATTCCATGCCTGGCCCTTACAGGAGGGTAGAGGCAGCAGTTGCCTACCCAGAAGGGGAGAACAGCCATGATAAATCGAGTTCTGAGAGAAGCACACCACCATACCTTTCCCCAGAATACCCAGAAGCAATCAAGAATACCAGTCAGAGTAGGGAGGTCTCAGTTCTGTATGCAGGGGCCCAAGACCAACACCAGGGCTCCCTGCTCCCTGAAGAATTAGAAGATCAGATGCCAAGATTGGTGGCAGAAGAATCTAACAGAGGCAGCACACACCTAAACAAGGAGGAAGTAAGCAAGGGACCTTTTGTAGCTGTTGTCGGTGTTGCAAAAGGTGTTAGAGATTCAGGAGCTCCCATTCAGCTGATCCCTTTTAACAGAGAGGAGCTTGCTGAGAGGAGGAAAGCAGTTGAACCCTGGAACCCGATACCTTACTCTTCTGTGGCCTCTGCTGCAACTGCTGCAGCTGTTGTGGAGAAAGGAAGAGGCTCTGAGGAGAGCGGAGGTCGCCATACACCAAAGATGAAGAACCAAAGAGAGCTAGAGGAACTGAAGAGAACCACAGAAAAGTTGGAACGTGTTTTGGCAGAAAGGAATATGTTCCAGCAAAAGGTTAGAGTAACAGCTTACCACTAGGAATGAGAGGCCGTTGTAACCAAGGAACCAGAGAGATGGAACTCCAATGATCTCATGTTCTGTGGCCTTTAAACAGAATAAGCCATTGAATGATCCTGTGGTATATCTCAGATTGAGTGAACCCTAATGGGCTTCCCTCCTATATTTGGGGTTTGAAAAGGTCCATAGTAGAATATGTTTAGAGAAATCACGGGGTGAATATATTCAGGAAAATTTGGGGCACTCTCTTTAGCTTTCACTAGTATGTGGGGTCATTGAATTTCTGTTTCTTGGACTGCAGGTGGAGGAGCTGGAACAGGAGAGGAATCACTGGCATTCTGAATTCAAGAAAGTCCAACATGAATTGGTGACCTATAGTACCCAGGAGACAGAAGGCTTGTACTGGAGCAAGAAACACATGGGCTATCGCCAAGCTGAGTTCCAGATTCTGAAAGCTGAGCTGGAAAGAACCAAAGAGGAAAAGCAGGAACTAAAAGAGAAACTGAAGGAGACAGAGACACACCTGGAAGTGCTGCAGAAGGCTCAGGTCTCCTACCGGACCCCAGAGGGAGATGACCTAGAAAGGTTAATTACTAGGGTTTAGTAATCAGCTTGTGAGTGCTAATGGGAAGCCTCCCTTAGGACCCTTCCCCGCCCCCCCCCCCGCCCCATTACTGGTCATAGATAAGGGAAGAAGCCTTAATTAATTCCTAGGCCACCAAGGATTGAGCAATCGCTTCTTAGAGAGCTGCAGCCAACCTCCCAGTGCTTGGTGGCATTGTGCTTTTTCTTCTTTCTTTCTAGCTAATGGAAACGTAATTGTTGAGAAATGTAGGCCTGTTTTGAAGGAGCTTCATTTTGTTCTGTTGGCTAACGACTTCATGTCATCTCTTCTCCTGTCCCTCACTCCATCATACAGGGCTTTGGCAAAGCTTACGCGGCTGCGTATCCACGTCAGCTATCTCCTTACCTCTGTCCTCCCTCACTTGGAGCTTCGTGAGATCGGGTTTGACTCAGAACAAGTGGATGGGATCCTGTATACGGTGCTGGAGGCAAATCACATACTGGATTGAGCACCAGATACTCTATATCCCGTTTTCTACCCTATTCTTTCCTCCCTCCCTCTCAACACCTCTCTCTCTCTCTCTCTCTCTCTCTCTCTCTCTCTCTCTCTCTCTCTCTCTCACCCTTATGCCTTACGTGGAGAATCTTTGAGTAAATCCTGGCTCTTAATCAGTCTGCTTCTTATTCAGTCTTGGTGTGGAGAAAGAGGCTAGTTAAATAGGCTTTCAAGAGTTCCAGGAATGGAAAAGCAGTAGTCACCAAACCAGGTGACCGGAAAGCTTTAACTTTCATGACTCAGATACTTGGCCAATTTCATATCCTTTCTGAAATGATTTGTATTCATTTAGGTTAAATCAGTCAGCAGATATTGGGTCCAATGTACCAGGTGTTTGGGTTCAAGTGAAGAAGTATAACTCATGGTTTCAGCCTTCAAGGATCTAACAATCTAGCTGGAAACACAAGACATACACCAGGTTAACTGACTTGTACAGTGAGTGGTACAAAAATGATAGAGAAGTTCTGGGGGAGGAAGGTCAAGGAAGGCATCACATCAGAAATGGGAGCTAAACTAAGGTTTGTTTAAAGAATGGGCATAACAACACAGTTGGTTGTTCTTTACATGGTAGGACTATGGTTGATATTTTTTTCTTCTTCCTATCTTCCTGCCTTTCCAAATTTTCTATAATAAACCTGTTGTTCTTCTTACATTGGAAAAATAAATCGTTTTTTTAAAAAAATGAGTAGGCTTGGATTTAGATATCAAATGAAAGACTGTGTGAAAATATAAGGTAATTTTTATATTTATAATTTATGTTGTATTTAGCATTACCTCTGGAAGAATAACATGAAAGAAAGCATGGAAAAAGCTGGAATGTAAAAAATGTGTCTGGTAGGAGTGATGGGCTAATGTAAAGGGAACTAAGGTTAAATCATGACCCACCTACCCACCCGCCTCTGTGGTATTTGCATTTTAATGAGGAATTCTTGAAAAAGAAATCTTCAAGGCTCAAATTTTTTAAATGTGTATCAGCACAACTATGGGATTTAAGGTAGTGGTGGGGGAGGTATTTTAGAGCAGCGAGATCTATTTGATATCCCTCAGAATACACCTCCTACCTACTCTTCAGGCTAGCGCTGATGAGGGGTAGATCTTACATTATCAGAAATAGTAAAACTTACACTCTTTTAAAAGTAGACATTTTATTTATTCATTTCTTTATAGTATTTATATAGTGCATACTCTCCGGAGAGTTCAAGGTACTCTTCAAAAGACTTTGACCAATGAACACATAAAAATATACCAGCAGTGAAAAATAGGAAGTAATGGAGAAAAGGGAGGAGGTGGGATCAAGCAGTCGCAAAAGGATTAGCTAGTCCGGAGGGATGTTTTGGGTGGTCGTTTTATTTCTCCTCTGCAGAGTTACTTCAGAAGACTCTCAGAAGTAAGTCTTACTTCAGAAGACTTACTTGAACTTTTTAAAAAGGAGGTCCATCATAGATATTCCAGTGGGACTGCAAGGGAGTAACGGGGAGGCTAGAGCCACGCTTCACCAGTAGAATGAGTGCTGAGAGATAGCCCCGCCCCCTTCCCTCACCTCTCTGCTGGCTCTTGCCTGCCATGTGATGAACTCTCACGTCAGACAGACCATGATATGGAAGGCCCTGGTTGTCTAAATGTAAGTTTACTGAGAGAAGGCGGGTAACACGTTCAGCCATTCTCTCTGGGATACTTGTTCTCCAGATGAAAGCTATGAAACGGTGGGACTTTGCACAGATAGGGACAATGTGGAGGGGAGGGTGGTGCAGGGGAAATTCAGAGCATTGGAGATTCAGCCTGAGAGAGATGATGTGGGCGGGGCGGATGCTGGGTCAGCGGTGGAGCAGAGTAGGAAGGAGGTCAGGCAGTTGGGCTTCAAAATGAGCAAAGGGGAAACAGTTTAACTCAACTCTACTTTGTGCTTACTCTCAGCCCATTTCCTAGTCTGTGGCCTCAACCCCAAAGTGCTGCTTCCAGCGAGAGTTAGCTGTGCGAGTTCATTCCCTGCAGTACCAGAGCTACCTCTCTGTTACCCGTTTACAATGAAACCTTACCAGCGTGAGGTCCCTTTAAGCAAAGTTAAATGCAGCAGTGGAGCAACTGAAAAGTGTCACCCAGCCTTAGCAGAGGTTATGACGTAGCGTGGAGGCAAAAGAAAAAAAAAGTGGGTGCCTCGTTCTGGCTATCCTGTTAGGTTAACATAATCATAGTTCTCCTTCAGTTTTTCATTTCCACAGTCAACACTTAGGTCCTTACTACCTCATGCCTTCCTAATTGAAAGATTCCTAGCTGACCTCCCTTGTCTCCAATTCTCCTTCATTCAGTCTACTCTACTCTCTGTCACTAAATTGCTTTTAATGACCTCATCAAGTTAGGCCTCTGCTCAACGACTTGCCAGCGCTTTCAGTTGCCCGCCGAGTACAGTACGAATTCCCGTCTGGCTTCAACCCTGCTCTCTAGACTCCTCCAACATTCCAAATGCCAGCCGTGTTCCATCCAAACTGAACTAGTTTTCAGTTTCTGAACCTGCCTTGAGATTTTCTCCTTTTCCATCTTTGCCGTGTTCCATCCCCTTTGCCTGGAATATTTTCCTTCATTATCCTTCCTTTGGCTCTAAAATCACCTTTTTTCCTGAAAATTCCTCCGATTAACCTAGCCAGGTACGACATTTTCTTTGAACATGCAAGTTTTGTGTCACTTAGGCTCTTATCACAAGTGTCCTTATCCTGTGCTCCCCATTAGAAAGCTCCACATTCAAATAAATTCAACTGCCTACTTGACATTTACACTTCTATGTCTCACAGACATTTCAAATAAAACATGTTAAAAAACAGTGACACACACACCCTGGAACTGTTCCTTCCCCCAATTTTACTCATTTTAGAAAATGGCACCTCCACCCACCCAGTTGCTTAAGCTAGAAACCTGGAAGTCATCCTTAATTTTCCTCTTCTAGTCCCACACATCCAGTCTGTCAGAAAGTCGGTCAATTCTGTCTTCAAAGTGTATCTTGACTCCACTCATTTTTACCACATCTACCTTAGTCCAAACTACCATCATCTCCCATAGATAATTGCAACTCCTAACTGGTTCCTTGTTTCCGCTCTTGTTCCCACGATTGTCTTATCACTACAGCCAGAGTGATTTTTTTTAAGAAGTACACATCAGAACATGTGACTCCCTGCTTAACGCCCTTCCACTGCTTCTCATTGCACTTAGAATAAGATCCACACTCCTTACTATGTCCTACAAGAGCCCTGCCTGTTTCTTCTACTTAGTCTCCTGCAACTCTTCTTCATATCTCGCTTTTCCCCTTGCTCACTGTGCTTTTCCCACAGAAATAGTTCAGGCTCTTACTTAAATAGAGCCTTTCCCCATACTGTTTCCTCTCTTGGAATGCTGTGTGTCCAGTCTTGGCATGGTGGACTCTTCCTCATCCTTCAGGCCTTAGTGTTATCACCTTTCTCAGACAGGCCTTCCCCAGCAGCCATTTTTCTCTATCTACCCAATTCTATCACTTTTTCCTGTTTTGTTGAATCCATAGCACTTCTCACAATTTGCAGTCACATATTTGGCCGTTTAATTTCATGTATTCAACAGATATTTATTGGATACCTACTGTGTGCTGTGTGATATACAGTGGAGAACACAACACGCAGTTTCTGTCTTCCCTCACTTCCATGAGGGGAAGGGCCACGCCTGTTTTTTCCAATCACTGTACCCCAGAGCTTATCATGGCACCTGGCATATAGTAGATGATCAATGGTTGTTACTGAACAGGTTAATGATGGAAACTGTGTTTGTTCATATCTGCATCTCCCTCAAGAGCCCGAAACAGTGCCTCGTTTGTAGAAGGGGTTGGATAAATACAGTATGAGTGAGGTAGATAACAATCCTGGGCATTAAATTCTGAAAATGAAAGCCTGAGACAATAAGTGCTACAGGTTATGGGAGGCCTAATGTTTCTCTTTAGCTGATCTTTGATTTGGATAATTAGAAAGGCTATCAAGGAGAAAGGGAATATGGGTGACAAATATTTGAATATTGTCACAAGGAGGCTCCCTAGATTTCAATTTTAAAATACTGAAAATTACAGAATGTAATCAGAAGAAGTTTATAGAGACCAAATTCTGAGGAATCTTCTGCTCATTTTCCCAAGAGCAGTGATAGTTTATTTCAAGGGAAGAAAGAGGCGCTATCCTCTTTCAAAGGACAGACAGAACACACCTCAAGGAAATACAGTCATACCTCGTTACGTCGTTTTATTGTGCTTTGCAGATGTTGCGATTTTTTTTCCCTTACAAATTGAAGGTTTGTGGCAACCCTGTGTGGAGCAAGTCTATCAGTGTCATTCTTCCAACAGCATTTGCTCACATCATGTCTCTGTGTCACGTTTTGGTAGTTCTCATGACATTTCAAACTCTTTCACTGTTATTTTATTTGTTACGGTGGATCTGTGATCAACAATCTTTGCTGTTCCTCACTGAAGGCTAAGATGATGGTTAGCATTTCTTATTAATAAAGTTTTTTAATTAAGTATTTTTAATTAAGGTATGTACATTGTTTTGTTAGACCTAATGCTATTTCACACTTAATAGACTACAGTATAGTGGAAACATAAGTTTATATGCCCTGGGAAACAAAAAAATTCCTGTGACTCTCTTTATTGAGATATTTACTTTATTGCAGTGATCTGGAATTGAACCTGAAATATCTATGAGGTATACCTGTAAGTTCCCCACACAAGTTAGCAAATCAGTACAAGTACAGTCAACCCACCAAATCTGTGAGTTCTGCATCCACGAATTCAACAAACCATAGATTAAAAATAGATTTTTTTAAAAATCCAGAAATTTCCAACAAGCAAAACTTCAATTTGCCTCATTCAGGCAACTGTTTACATAGTATTTACATTGTATTTACAACTATTTACATGGCATTTACATTGAATTAGGTATTATAAACTGGAGATGATTTAAAGTATACGGGAGGATGTGTATAGATTTTATGCAAATTGAACACCATTTTATCTAAGGGACTTGAGCATCCTTGGATTTTGGTGTCCGATGGGGATCCTGGAACCCATCCACCACAGATACAAAGGGACAACTGTATGTACATGCTTGTTGGATGAACACATGGGCACCTACCAGAGGACTAGATCAGAGACTTTGAGGCCCCAGGGGACAGGAAGATTTGCTTGCCCAAGTCCAGTGACTGCAAATAATCTGGGATAACAATTTAGAGAGAGGGGCTTAATTGGCAGGCTCTCAGTTCCCAAGAGTAATCTCCAGATAGAACATGTTTCAGAGTTCTGTACTATGCATTAAAACCTCTTTCTGTAGTCCTGTGTTAGGAGTAAAGCACTGGGGTATGCTCAGGAAAGCTAGGGGTGAGCTCAAGCTAAGTCAAGTGTAATTTCCCCAAAAGAATAACTTGTGCTTGGTGACAAGGACATCCCTAACTCACAAATTATCTTAGGCAGAGAGGAAATTCAGGAACCATACTTTCTGATTCCAAAGTCAGGGCACATGGTTGGATAATAAACTACACAACTGGAAAGAATTGACTTAGATACTCTTGGGTATGTTAAAGCTTTAGTCATTAAGTGAGACATAAAGAGCATTCATTTTCTAATGGAAAATAAAATCTGCAAGAGTAATGTGTTTTGTTAATTGCCTCTATACCTAAATCCAAAGTTTTGATGTGAATCTCCAGAAATCCCCAACACACTTTTAGATAGTAGTTAAAATGTTTCGGTGCCACATTCCATACATTTGCCCGTTGAGTCCTCAGGGACAGGCAAGATGACTTTAGGCAGAGGCTCAGGAAAGTGTTCACAAAGGCCTGATCTTCCAGATGGGCTATGGAAACCTGTAAGGGTTGGAAAGGTGGAGGTGTGTGGGGAGGGTTTTCCAGGTGTAGGGAATAGTATAAGCAAAGTCACAAGACTGGGTGTGGGGTGAATAAGGGAACGCCCAAGAAGGTTTGGGGAATAGTGAATTATTCGATTTGGAGCATAAGGAACAGAATGGACCAAGGGCTTGGAATGCCAGCAAGAGCGGGGGCTGCCCTAAATCTGTTTAACAATGGAGCCTCCGTAGGATATGAATTAGGAAAGTGGCTAATGAAATCTCCCCACTTGTTGAGTTTGGGAAATTAAGCCTAGTTCCCCTGGACTAAGCTTTTCTCTAGCAGTGGGACGTGATGGGTTATGATTCTGTTCCACCTCAGATTTTTACAAATCTGGATGAAGGTCAAAGAGCCATCACCACCTCTTTCCTCTCCAACTTCTCAAGTCTGTTTTGCCCCGGCTTCTGTTAATGGAATCTGATGAGTAGAAGCCTATTCAAAATCTTCAAGGTATTCATTCAGACTTTGGGGAAGAATCTTAAGAAGTTTTGTCCTGGGAAGGAATATCCCCTTGCTAATGCAGATTCTGATCTGTGGTAGAAAATATACTTTGTCTGCCTCCTTTCCCCAAAGACACATACATTTTAGTGTGACTTTGGCACAACTTTCTAGGTCACCTATGCTTAGAATACAGTTAACCATTTGTTGAGGACCTACTATATGCCATGACCACACTGAGAGGCAGGTATAATCCCCATTTTACAGATGAGGAAACTAAAGCGTAAAGAATTGAAGTGACTCTCCGAAGACTACACAGCTAGAGAGTGCGGCTAACGAGCCTCCAGGCTCTTCTCCCACTATACCATACTATCTTGAAAACGATCAGTCTCGTCTTCTACCTCTTGATAAGAAAATGCTACAGCCAGCCCACACTAATAGGAATTTCCAAGGAAGAAAGATCCACAATCCCACACAATGTTTAACTGCCCTCATGATCAGGAAATCGTTCACTCTGTAACGAATATCCCTCTAAACAACGTGGAAATTCATTTCCTCTTGACTGGGTTTTTCACTCAGGGCTGTCGCTTGGCAGCTTTCCTGATATCAAAACAGCCACCGAGATCCTATTCTTACACTCCAGGAGGTCTTGGACTTGTTGGCCTCTGCCTTTGAGTGTTCTCACTGGCTCCTTTGCACCACCCCCTCCAGACAGTGCTGAGTTGGGCAAATCTCTTTGGGAGTGAGAAAGTGACACTTGAGAACATATTGGTTTATTATTACACATGGAAGAGTAAAATTAACCACACGAGGTGCCTCTGGAATTGCCAAGGGGAAGATGGCACCACCTTTCTCATCTTGTCTGCCTTTCTCTTGAGTCCTACCTCATCTCCATTCTTAAAGCTGTTGAACCATTTAGTTGAAGGGTGTGTGTGTTACTCAGAGAAGTCCCCTGGTCCCCCAAATTCCAGTGTCCGTAGTCTCTGAATTAGTGTTCTTTTTTTTTTTTTTAACTCACTAGACTCATCTTCTCATTCTGGCTCCTTCAAGAACTAAACTGAGAAACTAGTGCAAATTCTGGCGTTAATGGTCAATCTGTGGCTGAATGTATGTTTCTTCCCAGAAAATATACTTGCTTTTTAATCAGGGCGTTCAGTGCCTTTAAAACCAAGGGAGCAGGATCTTCACTGTGTCATCAGATATCCTTCGTGGGGCTGCTGATCCATCTTCTTGCATCCAGTTGGGTAATTCCAGAAACAAATTCACGTCAAGAGCATCTTCTCTTTGTACTTTTGGTGTGACTGGCCTTTCTCCTGAGCAACACAAACAGAACTTTGTCAAATATCACAGACTCTGCAAGTGCTATTGGAGAAAAGGGATTAACCACTGAAACGCTGGGTTGCCTGCCACAGTACTCACACTCATTTGGCATCTAGTTTCACATCCCGTTACACTCCCTAATATGTGTTTGAAAGCACGTGAGTCTTCTCAGTGTTTTCTCCACAAGGCCATGTCTGCAAAGAGAAACTTCTTCAAAGCCCTCCTGGGAAGTGACTTGTGAAGCGGTGAGAGGGTGCTGTTCTGGAGGAATGGGACTTCCAGGATACCAGAAAAGCAGCACCTGACGATTTGCCCTTGCATGGTGACTTCCTGCTTCGTCAAACCCTAAGAGACTCCTGCTTCTCTTGTGGAGAAGTGAGGCCTAGAGCAGGGAAGTGTAGGCAAGTTTTAACTAGGAAACCCTGAGCTGCAATTCTCAGGAAGGTGGTAGGTTGTGTGAGGTGGAGGGGTAGTCAGATGACAGCTTCTGTATTGCTGTGCCTGATAACAGCCTGTTAATATTTTATCAGTGATCACATCACAGCATGTGGGGAGCCACCACTTAGGGCCAAAGAGAGAGATAACCTGCTGGACTTCCTGTTTGAGGTCTCCCCTGCTCCTTCCCGTTGAGATAACAGAACTTCTCATCAAAGCTGGGAGCCGCTCGCCCGGGGAAGCGAGACCAGGCTAGGCAAAGGCCAGGCTTCAGCCAGTTGAGGAGGAGCCCATGGGCTTCCCAGCCCGGGGCCTCCATGTCCCGGAGTGGGCAGCTGCAGGCACGAAAGAATACCCCGTCCGTGAGCCTAGGGCTGAGTGGGAGAGAACAGTTGACCCTGCGAGGCCTCAGTTGGCTTCCTTTAGCACTGGGCCCCTCCTCTCTCCTCTCTCCCTTCTCCCACGTCTGTGTTTGTCCTCTGTTCCAGAGCCAAAAGGCCTCAGGTTACCTGGATGGGCACTGCCTCTGCTGCCCCCAGCAGTTTCCGGGAGCCCTACCCAGGAGAAGGAGATGAGGGGGGAGGGGCTGAGCCCCAGTGTCACTCTTGCCGTTAGAGCCACTTAGGGTGTCCCAGGAGCTCCTGGGTTCGCTGTGCATTGTAGCCCTGCTTCCTCCTTAGCACTGCCCTCTCCCTTATTTCTCTACTTCCCATGGTCCTTCAGCTGGAGGAAGCAGTTTCTTTTGATCATCCTTCCCCCAGAAGCTCAAGTAGTTGCCAGACCCTCATTTCCTATGGGCTGGGATTTGAGGGGATTCACAAACCGTTTTTAACTAGCCCCTGACGCACCCCATCTTACGACACCTTTTCCTTATCTCTCGCAGGACAGACCATATCGCGCCTGGTACCACAGGTAGGTGTGCATGTCTTATGTCTCCCTTAGATCAACTGCCACCTCCTACGAGGCACAGATTTTACCTTGTTCACCCTTGTCACCCTCAAAGCCTTCAGCACATTGCCTGCCACCAGGTGAGAGCGCAGTTAGTGTGGGCCGGCTGGTAGCTCGCCGGCTAGAGTGCTAGCTGAATGGCTGTTTGACTGGCTGAATGCAGGTCTCTCAGAGAGCTGGAGTTTGTCTTTCCACCAAGAAGCCAGTTTCGGCCTCCTCCTCCCCTATTAATGATCACATAGCAGTGGGTCACTAGGGCCCCCAGGGGGAGAAAATATGAGTCACGCCATTATCAGAGGAATGAGGGAGGGCAGAAACATCTCTCCTTGTGCAAGGGTCAGAACCATGAGGCCAGGGAATAAACACAACGGCCTTCACTATCCCCTGGGTCTGTGGCTAATCTAAATTACTTTATGATGGAAGGCAATGGGGTGAGCTGAAAGCTGTTCAACTTGGACCCAGACTCTGGGAAACTATCTAGAGCAAGGCTTTTCTTGCTCAACCAGCCAAAGAGAACAGTTGATCTTTATCAGGTCTGCCTTAGTTTTTCTACTTGAGGATGAACTTCTAACTCCTTCCCTAGAATCCTCCCAGATTAAAAGGAAGGAGGACCTCTCTCAGCCAGCCTCAACCTAAGAGGAAGGGAAGCTCTGTGCCCAATTTTCCTCAAGACCCCCTACACTGTGGTGACAGACAGGGGCAGGGGGACAGCAGCAATCTGAAGGCAAAATCCCAGACCCGTGTTGCTGTGCGAAGAGTTTCCAAGCTTATGTTCAGACTCTGACACTCTGTGGCTTCAGGGAATTTACTCACCTCCCTGGGCCTCCGTTTTGTCTCCTGTAAAAGACCTGCTTCACTGGGGGTATTTGGAGGATGCAGTGAAATCGTGGATCTGAACGCGCTTAGGCTGCCAGGTGGTGGGTCATCAGAGCCCGTATCAGACTGCTGCCCACTCAGCACAGCAGAGTCAGGAAGGCAAATCCATTTTCCAGCCTCCATGACCCCCAGTCAAGGACTCCAGGTTTCCTGGTACCAGAGCAGAGGCATGACCTCTTATTAAACTTCTGTCCAAAGAGCCCTTTCTCCCCACCCTGACTCCTACCTGCCACTATTCCCTCTAAATGGGCTTGGATGCTGCAGTCCTAGCGTCTGCAACAAAAAAGGCCCACCTCAGGAATGCAAGTGTAGTGCCTCTTATAACAGGCTCCTTTGCGTTGAGGCCCGCTAGGTCTGGGGACTGGGGAAGCTGAGACTTGTAGGGCTCCAATCTTGTCAGTGTAGCCACAGTTAACATGTTTAAGAATCAAGCTTGGTTAATTCCCAGTGAGGTTAGAACAGGGCCAAATCACTGGCCTCCCAAACTCCTACACCTCCAGAGGTAGAGGAATTGGAGCTAAGGTGTCATGTCTTATTCAAATGTAAGCCTGGCATCCCTGGGATGGGACAGCTAGCTGGGCCCAGGCTGGCCCAGTGGCCAGCACAGCAGGAGGGGCAGTTCCAAGTGGTTCACTCGGTGAATTGGGTCTGTTCTCCCAGATTCCCCTCACGGGAGACCCGGAGAGCATATGTGTCCCCGATGTTACCTTGCTGGCCTCACACGTTGTTTTCCTCAGACAACTTGGGACCTCTGGCAGACTCTTCGTTTTGGCTGTGAATATTGTTGGATTGGCAATGTCCTGTTTTGGGAGTCAGGAGACTGGGGCACTAACACCAGCCGTGTGGCCCTGGGAAAATCTCTTTACTGATGTGGGCCTTAGTTTCCCCATCCGCCAAATGGAGATTTTCTGATCTATTTCACATTCCTCATAATGGTGGCTCAGAGCTGAATGGAATAAACACATGGCCTTTTTTTTTTTTTTTTTTTTTGCGGCACGCGGGCCTCTCACTGCCGTGGCCTCTCCCGCTGCGGAGCACAGGCTCCAGACGCGCAGGCCCAGCGGCCATGGCTCACGGGCCCAGCCGCTCCGTGGCATGCGGGATCCTGCCAGACCGGGGCACGAACCCGCGTCCCCTGCATCGGCAGACGGACCCCCAACCACTGCGCCACCAGGGAAGCCCAACACATAGCCTTTTAACAAATAAATGAAACAACTGTTGTGAGACGGTAGGATCCCTGGACGTTATGAAAAGGTTAATGTTTCCCTGGGGAGAGGGAGGGTGTCCTGCTTTCTTTCTTTTTATTTTCTTTTATTTTAATTTTAATTTTTTAAATTTACTTATCTTTGGCTGCGCTGGGTCTTTGTTGCTACGCGTGGGCTTTCTCTAGTTGTGGGGAGCGGGGGCTACTCTTTCGTTGCGGTGCGCAGGCTTCTCATTGAAGTGGCTTCTCTTGTTGTAAAGCATGGGCTCTAGGTGTGCGGGCTCGGTAATTGTGGTTCGCAGGCTCAGTAGTTGTGGTTCGCGGGCTCTAGAGCTCAGGCTCAGTAGTTGTGGCTCCCGGGCTTAGTCGCTCCGCGGCATGTGGGATCTTCCCGGACCAGGGATCGAACCCCTGTCCCCTGCGTTGGCAGGCGGATTCTTATCCACTGCGCCACCTGGGAAGCCCTGTGTCCTGCTTTCTTAACGTCTCCAGTAAAGTCTAGAATTTTCTATCCACCCGGTGGGGAGAAAGGCCAATTTCCATTCTACCCTCCCCTTCGCCCAATTCCCTCAGTCACACCTGCCCTGTCTGAATTAATTTGTATTAATAAAACAGTTACTCAATCAACAAGTGTTTATTGATCGCCTACTGTGTGCCCAGCACTCTTACAGATAGTCTTGGAAATATAGACAAGTCTGAGATATGGCCCCTACCCTCCAAGAATTTACAATGTACTTGTGAAATCAGTTACATGCACATGGAAAGATAAGTATCCATCAAAAATTGTGAATGATAAGCATCAAAGAGTGAGTTTTACACTGAGGGTTAGAGGACGGAGGGGTAGGATAGGGACGGAGTGGTCAGTGGAGACTCAGTGAAGGAGGGGTGCCGAGCAACTTCTCCAACATGAGGAAGACTTGGCTAAGGGGAGAGGGCCTTCCCACTTGGGGCAGGAGCTTAAATATAGGCAAGAAGGTAGAACTGTGAAAGGCATGTCACAGACAGTCACTGGGCCCCTCCTGCTGGCACTGAGGTTTGGGGAGGTGTACTGGAGTTTGTCAGAAGCTGGTCATGGTCAAGCTTTCGGTTTGTTCGTGACTCCCACCCCGCCCCGCCCCCCCCAGGGGAAATGGGGCATTTTTAGACCTTGGAGCTGGAACCGGCTGCCTGGGAATCATTCTCGACTCTTCCATCTCAACTGAAATCCCAGGCAGCAGCTCAGCTATCACTCAGATGAGGGCCACGGCACCTTGGGCGTGATTATCCCATGCTGGAGCACTTGGGTGCCTTCTAGCAGCTCTACCATATCTGGTAAAGGATGGTGGAGAGAATATGAAGGTGGCTGACAGGGGGCCCATCTGGGGCTGTGGTCTGTCAGAGACTCTGCAGTGCTCTGTGGGCAGACCCCGGGGGCCTGATCTCAGCCTTTGGGCTGATTCTCCATTAGGCCTGAAGACTCTCTGGGGGCTGCCTCTCTGGCCCAATAGAAATACCCACTGAGGTTCCCACACATGTCCACCCAGCTTCTTAGATACCCAAGTTCTTACTCTCTCTCGGGCAGCATCAAGGAGTGGTGCCTTCCTGAGTCCCCACCTGCTCCCATGCTGTCATCCCCCAGCCAAGGGCCATCTCTACAAAAACCAGTTTCCTGTTCCTAAAGAAACCATTGTGTAGGCCCTTTAACCTCGTTGTTAGCCAGGTCAAAGGGAGGCAGGGGCTTCAGTGAACGTTGGAGCTGGAGCTTCTGAGGGAGTTCCTCAGTAGAGTCAGAGTCTGCTGCCACCTTGAGCGTCCCACAGTTTCTTTCCTTGTGCTCTCCTCTAGCCGGGGGCTAGAGCCCTGGGCCATGATTCTGCTCTTTTTTTTTTTTTTTTTTTGGTCCTCGGCTTCTTCTCCGAGGCTGCCCTCCCCGTCTCATTCTACACCCAGCTGCTCTCTGTTCCCTCCATACTGTGGGATGGCTTTATTTCAGTTCATACACAAACCAGTCTAGACACTGTGGAGTCATAACAAGAGTGGGATGGACGAGGCTCCAGGGCCCATTACTGGCCAATCAGTTTCTCTGCAGGGAGGCTTGAGAAGGAGGTTAGCGCCATGCCCATGGAACCCGCCACTTCTTCCCGCCCACCCCCATCCCCCAGCAATGAGCTAAGAGCCAACCTCAGCAAGAGGAAGGGTCTTTGATCACAGAGAGGGTCAGTCAGTGGCATGTGATTAGTGGGTTTGGGGATGGATTCCCAGGTAAACAGAAGGTAAGGGGGAGACTCTGGGGCCTGGCCTCAGGGGGGAGTGGAGTGGAGTTGAGGGTTGGGGACTCAGGGTGGGAGATGGGGAGCCAGGATGCAGGAAACAGAAAGTCTGACTTGACAAGCATCTTGACAGTTCAGCCTGCACGCTGTCACACCAGCTCCCGTTCCTGCCTTTGCTCGATCCAGTGGCCAAAGTCAGTCTATCCTCAGCAGCACCTTCTGACACGATCCAGTGGCAACGTCCCTCACCTGTGGCCCTGGGGGAGGCTGTCTACTGGTTTTCACAGACCCAGCCACCCCCGAGCTCTGGCCCCTGGTCCTTCACACATACCCTGTCAGGCTGTAGGAGTTAAACTCACTCTTGCCTTTGGGTGGTTGACCAGGCCTTGGAGAGCTCCTAGTGGCCAGGGGCTGGGCCTGGTAGGCATCGTAGTAGTTGGACCGATTTCCCTGGGGCGAGCAGGAAAAGCAGAGGATGATTCCAGCTACCAGGGAGAACAGGGAGGAAATAATGCCCAAGTAAAGAGCCTCTCCGATCTCAAATTTCATGCTGTCAGGCACCAGTGGGGAGTAGAAGTCCCGCAAGATCCCGTGAAGATTCCAGGCAACAGGGATGAAGCCCAGGAGGCCTCCAAGGATGAAGAAGACTCCGCCCACCACCGCCACTCTGTCTTTGGCTCGGGACTCTTGGCAGAAGACTGTGCATCTCATGCCCACCACAGAGACAATGCAGGCCAAGGAGGAGATTGCACTGGATGTCACCATCATGGCCTGGGCAGCCTGGATGTCAGCAGGAAGGCCCAGCATGGTGCTGTAGATGTCACACTGAGTGATGCCTGTGCTGTGTGTGGCACACTCCATCCAGAGGCCCTTGGAGAAGCCGACTGCGGTCACGATGCTGGCACCGACGTAAGAGCTTGTTCGCCAGCTGGGGAGTAGCATGGCAACCAGGGTTCCCAACAGCCCCAGCAGGCCCAGGATGTAGCCCACAAGTTGGAGGCCAAGAGAGGCCATGGCAGACCTCTCAGTAGATGCGTCTTCAGGGCCTGCTCCCTCGTCTTCTGGCTGTAGCTCTTCCTCCTTAGATCCCGGCCTCTAATCCCTCATTTCAGAGTGTCTGTGTCAGGCCGACTTCTCTCCTCCTTACAAGTGTCTGTGGGTGGCCACGAGCAGGCTCAAGAAGGCATCTAGAAGACCTAAAAAAATCCATAAACCAGATTAAATATTGACCAGAAGCTTATGAGAAACCAGAAAATGCTGGATGCCTTTTGACCTTTGTTATCTTCTTTAGAAATAACACATGAGAAAGAAAAAAAAAAAACTTTGAAAGTGGAGCCAAAACGTCATCGGCTCCTGCGTAGGTACATGCTTTAGATTGGCAGCCGGACAAAGCCAGGGGCCAGACAAGTGGCTGCTTTCCGAGAAGGTGGTGATGCCATTGTCGGTTGTGGTGACCGTGTTAACTCCAGGTCAGGCTGTAGGCTGGCTCCGTCTCCAAGGCATGCTGTTTAACGCATTACCTGGCAACAGTGCCACGGGGCCCCTCAATTGCACACCGGTGCCAAACCCCAGGAGACTGGAGTAGGAGAAACAGACCCTAAGGTATAGCCTTGGACTCTGGGTTCTTAGAGGCCTCTTGAATCTCCAGCAGCCTAGAGAGCAATGGTCTAGCCCTGGATCATCCTGCCCATGGTGAAAGTTGACTCCAGGGCAGGTTGAGGCAGGCAACAAAGCATCTGTCTACAGTCTCAGAGTTCAAGTCCTCCCAGCCCTGCCCAAATCCCCCTCCACAGGCTAGCCTGAGGCCTCCCACGTGTATAACACACCCAGACATTTCCTGTCTGCTCTCCTAATAGTTGCGCCACCATCCCTAGGCCTCTCGGGTGATGTGGGAGGATTCAGGATTCAGAAAAGGTTGTTCCAGGGCCCGGAGGGAGCTCTGACATTCCCTAGGCTATTTGTTAGGGGCACTGAGACAAAGGAAAAGGTAGCTGCTCTAGAATAAGGGGACTTGGTAAGAGGCAGGCATGTGAGTCAATCCTTTAGAATCTCAGAGCTGTTCAGGATTTTGCAGTGTTCAATGAGCATCCCCCTCTCACCGCCCCCAACACTTATCAAGGTTCAAGACACTAAAGGTCAAGGGCACATCCTTCTCTCCATCCACTACAAGACCCTCCAACCCACTAGTTTTTCAAGCCACCACAAGCTGGCTATTCCATTTTAGCCTTCTTCAAGATTTCTCTTTCTGTAATCATCTCTTAAATGTGAGTATTCCTCAGAAATCCATCCTTTGCTCAATGTACACTCTGTCACTGAGCAAACTGTCCACCCCCATGACATAACCTCCTACCCACCCACTGGCACTCCCAAATCTGCATAGACCTTCCTCCTGAGCTTCGAGACTTCCAGAGCAATCACCTATTTAAAATGTCCACCTGGGGACTTCCCTGGCAGCGCAGTGGTTGAGAATCCACCTGCCGATGCAAGAGACACGGGTTCGAGCCCTGGTCCGGGAAGATCCCACATGCCACGGAGCAACTAAGCCCGTGCGCCACGACTACTGAGCCTGCGCTCTAGAGCCCGTGAGCCACAACTACTGAGCCTGCGTGCTGCAACTATTGAAGCCCACACGCCTAGAGCCCGTGCTCCGCAACAAGAGAAGCCACAGCAATGAGAAGCCCGTGCACCACAACAAAGAGTAGCCCCCGCTCGCCACAACTAGAGAAAGTGCACGCACAGCAACAAAGACCCAACACAGCCAGAAATGAATACATAAATAATAAATAAATAAAATGCATTTAAAAAAATAAAATAAAATGTGTACCTGGAAATTTCACAGGCATCTCAAATTGGACATGTTCAAAAGAAGACTCATCACCTCTCCCATTGTACCCCTCCCCCAACAGTTCTTCCGTGGGTTCCTTGTGGTCACCGAGTGATACCTCTATTTATCTCCTTGCACCAGACCCAAATCCTGGAAGTGATTCTTGACACCTCTCTCACACTTACCGCTCACCTTCTACTGTCACAGTCTCACCAATTCTTGAAGATACCTCAAATCGATGGCATCCTTCTCTCCATCCCCACTGCTACCTCCACAGTCCAGGACTTCATCATCCTCTCTCCTCTGGACTATAGCAACGGTTTCTTAACTGGTCTTATTTCCAGTCTTGCCCCCTCCAATTCGTTCTCCATGCTGTTGTTAAGGTGATCTTTCAGCACTAATCTAATCAAGTCTCTGCTCTACATACAACATTCCAGTTGGCTCCCCATCGGCTAAAGGATAAAGTCCAAAACGTGTCTGGACTCTATGACCTGTCGAACTTCATCTCTTGCCATTGCCCTCTGCATGTTCTATGTTCTTGCTGAACTAAGTTACTTTGAGTTCCTCAATCATGTCCTGTTGCCTTTTGCTTCCAAACCTGACCACAGGTTGTTCCTACTAGGCAGAATGCCTGGCATTCTTTTCTCTCTGTTTAGCACCTTCTCATCCTTTAGGACTCAGATGTCTTTTACTCTAGCCTGGGTCAAGTTCCCATCCTCTGTGTTCTTATGGTATCTTGTCTTTACTTACCTCCATCATAGTAATGCTACTACTACTAATACTACTAATAAAATAGCGACACTAACATAGTGTATCCTATGTGACCATTATAAGCACTTTATACATGTTAATTCAATCATCACAACAACGTCTTGTGGTAGGTACTAATCCCTATTGTATAAATAAGGAAACTGAGATACAAATAATAACTTATTTCACTATGTTGCACTCTCCTCTTTATATCCTTATTCTTCCCCACTAGTCTGTGAGCTGCTTGAGGGCAAGGACTGTATCTTATTCACTTTGTATCTCCAGTGCCTTGCACAGTGCATTACCCACCCATTACACACCCAAAGCCGGTGTTCAAAAATGTCCTCTTAATGAGTAAATAAAAGTGATAAAGAGGTTTCAAGGACTATAAGATATAGACTTTCTAAATGAGTCAATGACACTTCAGTGTTAGAGACCAGGGCTGCACAATTTTGGGAAAGAAGATTGAGAGAGAGGATCAGAGGAAAAGAGGGGAAATGAAGAGGGAGTGGGGAACACAGGAGAGAAAGAGAGAGAGGGAAAGAGAGAGAGAGAGGGAGAGAGAGAGACAGAGTTTCACCATTTTATAGGCTTGTGCATATGTTGACTATCTTGTCTCTTCAACCAAATTCTAAACAATGTGAGGGAAGAAATCATATATGAAACATCTGTTGTGCCTCCGTAGCACTGGGCACGTGGTTGATAGTCAATACTACTCATCAGTGATGGACATGACAATGCCAGTGTGGATGCCAAGCAGTGCAGAGCAGGGGCAAGAAAACACTTGACGGGAGGTGTGGAGGGAAATCTACTTGAATCTCATCTCTGTCACTCATCAGTGGGGACACTGCAAGTCTTTTCCAGCCATTGGTTTTCTTACTGCTAAAACGGGCACAATTCTACCTGATCATGATTGTGCATCTCTGTGGGGCCTTCAGAGCTGCTTGGAAGTCCTTCTGCTTGTCCCTGGTGAGCATCTGCTGGTGACCACTTCAAATGCCTACCACTCTCTTTGAGCTTCCTACTCTACCTATGCGGCTCTCACCCTCTCCTCATCATTCTCTTTGCAGCCAAGGCTCTTAAACAAGCCATTTAATGCTGGTGTCTCTACTTCTTCCTCCTCCCACTCACTGCTCAGCCCTCTGAAGGCAGGCTGCTGCCGTTAGCCCTCCACCGAAAATGTTCTCACTAAGGTTACCAACAGTTTCCTTGCCCCAAATTCAGTGGTCCTATCTCTGTCATCTCACCTTGTCCCTCTCCTTCATAAAACTGTCTTCTCGTTTTCTGTAACATCCCTCCCAGTTTTCCCGGCTCCTCAAAATGATTCCTCCAGGGTCTCCTCTATAACTTCCTCCTTTTCTACCCACTCTATAAATCTGACTATTCCCCCACCCCAGGGTTTCAGCTAGAGTTCTCTTCTTATTCTTTACATCTTCCATGGGTGACCTCATCCACTCCATCTCTATGCCAATGACTCCTGAATCTATATAACTGGCACAGATCTCTCTCCTGAACTCAAGATGTGTGTATGCAACTGCCTTTGGAATGAGCCCATCTGAACGGTTTAATGGCACCTCAGACTCAACATTTTGCAAAGTTGAAATCATATTCACTCTTCTCTCTCCACTCCCAAACTATTCCTCACACAGTGTTCCCTATCTCAATGGGACTATCACTCATCCAGCAACCCAAGCCAGTCATCCTTGTTTCCTAACCTCTACTTGACCTATAACCAGTTATGAAGTCCTATCAGATCTACCTTCAAAATACATCTTGAATGCATCCACTTCTTTCCATCTGCACTGCCTAGACTTTGGTTCAAACCCTGTATTATCTCTGTCCAGTTGGAAATCTCATAGGCATCTCAAATTGGTCTCTCTAATTCTACTTCCCCGCCCCTGCAATCAATTATCCATCCAGCAAACAAGGATCTTTCTAAAATGGAAATCGAATCATTAGTATCACCCCAGCTCTTTGCCATGCTTAAAAAATTCAGGACCGGGCTTCCCTGGTGGCACAGTGGTTGAGAATCTGCCTGCTAATGCAGGCAACACGGGTTCGAGCCCTGGTCTGGGAAGATCCCACATGCCGCGGAGCAACTGGGCCCGTAAGCCACAATTACTGAGCCTGCGTGTCTGGAGCTTGTGCTCTGCAACAAGACAGGCCACAATAGTGAGAGGCCCGCGCACCGTGATGAAGAGTGGCTCCCACTTGCCACAACTAGAGAAAGCCCTCACACAGAAACGAAACCCAACACAGCCATAAATAAATAAATAAATAATAATAATAAATTTCAGGACCTCTTCATTGCTTTCATGATGAAGTTCAAACTCTCTAGCTCTGGAAACCAGGAAAGCCCTCCAATGTCTGACTCCTACTTTTTGTTCCAGGCTCATCTCGCACGAATAACCTCCACCCTCATGTTTTATGCTCCAATGTGCATGTGCGCACACACACACACACACACACACACACACACACAATCTAACCATACCTGAACATGTGTCCTTATCTGAAGTTGCCTTTCTCTGTGTCTCCAAACCCTTAAGCATGCTATTCAACCATCCAACGTTTGCGTGGGTAATTGCTAGTCATCCTTCAGGACTCATCCTCTCCTTGAAACCTTCCTTTAACCACTCTTCCCACCCAAGCTGGCTTAAATACTTTCCCTTTGTACTCCCTATCCATATCTGAGCTTTCAGTGAGGGTTGGTGAGCTGCCTTGAGGACTTGGGATGGTGACATAAGAGCTCAGCTTAGGTTTCCCATGGGAGTCGACAGTGACCCCAAGAGGAGAGCCTCTCCCCAGAGCCAATCCTGACTCGGTAGGAGGAAATAGGAAAGTGGTTTGGGGCAGGGGGAAGGCAGAATTTTAAAAATGCTATTACTGAGGCTTGGAATCTCTAAAGAGTCTGACGTAGCAGAGCTGAGCAGGAGGAAGAACAAGTCTTTGGAGCTTATTCAACTGGGAGAAATGGCCCAATGGGGTCAGCTTTCAGCCAGGGTCAGGAAAGCAGGGGTGGACAAAATAGGTAGTGGTTGAGTGATGGGCCAGTCTAGATTCTGCTTTGATTTGTGTGATGAGCAATAGAGGGTTTAGAGAACCAGTCCTGGCCTGAGAACCAAGACTAACTTCTCATCTTGGTTCTGCTGGGAACCTGTTGCAGAAGTCCCCTCACTTCTCCAGGCCCTAGTTTTGATGAGAAAAATGTCTCCAAAGTTTTGAGTCTCAACTAAGGTAATGGGGACAAGAAGCCACTTTGATAAATATAGAAGACTGAACAGTTGTTATTAGAAGCAGGCAGCTTTGAAAGAAACTCCTCTCTCTGAGGGGTCCTCCTAGAAGTCAAGCCCTGGTGTCTCTGGAGGGAGAGACAGAGAACTCTAGGCCTGGCCAGCTGAACTTGTCTTCTGGGCATGAGGCCAACACACTCCATGGCCCAGGGGTTGGGCAAGAAGGCTTCATTTAGGATTCTTAATCTTCCTTAGGGGAGGGATTGGAACTGCAGGAGAGGATTAGGAGGGTCAAGACTGACAGCAGCTCCTGAATTAACCCCTCCTTGCCCTGCTCTTCCCCACTTCTTGCTCCAAGAGTCTTGTGCATGGTACACTTTCTTTGAGGGTACTTTTCATATGACTCTGTGGGATCAGATAGGTGGGGTTCTCAGGTGCAAGGAAGGATCTGATGTGCTGCTCTGGGGGTGACGGAGGCCACCACAGCCCTCTTCTGTCAGCCAGTCTCATTGCTCCATCCCTTGGTCTCACAGACATCTGAGATACTTGCTTTCCTCTCCACACCTCACCCCCAGCTCCCAAGGGCTCTAGTAGGTGGTAAAGCCATTCCTTTGAAGCCCTATTTTCTGGAAAGCTTGTCCTTGGAGCAGTTCACCTCTCCTTCTGCATCAGTTGGTTGATGACAGCTCAGGGAACTGCAACTGGATTGAGAGATATTCTAATTGCTTTAAAAAGAAGTTTCTTTTCGTCCTGATCATCAAAGTAAAGCACTCTCACGTTAGAATGCTGGAAAACACAGAAAGGCAGAACTTAGAAAACAGACATCACCTACAACCTCTCCAGCTATAAGTGCTGGTAATGTTTATGGTTCCAACTCCATTTTCAAAGAGGCCACTTGAAGAGAATAATGTCTCAGTCCAAAAAAAGGAATTTCTTTTTTCTTTATTGAGATGTAATGGACATATAAAATTGTATTCATTTTAGGTGTACAACATAATGATTTGATATATGTATATACAGCAAACTGATCACCACAATAAGTTTAGTTAGCATCCATCACCACACAGAGCTACACATTATTTTTCTTTTTTCTTCTGATGAGAACTCCCATCATCTACTCTCTTAGCAACTTTCAAATATACAGTACAGCATTGTTAACTATAGTCACCATGCTGGACCTTATATCCCCGAGATTTATTTATCTTATAACTGCAAGTTTGCACCTTTTGACCCCCTTCACCCATCTTACCCACCAATCCCCATCCCCACTTCTGATAACCATCTATCTGTTCTCTGTATATATGAGCTCTTTTATTTTTTTTTAGATTCCACATATAAGTGAGATCCTACAGCATTCGTCTTTCTCTGTCAGACTTATTTCACTGAGCATAACGCCCTCCAGGTCCATCCACATTGTCACAAATAGCAGGATTTTCTTCAAAGAAGGAATTTCTACTGACCAGTGGGAGAGAGTTATTTAAGGGCTTAAGGGGGAGACTTTACGACTTCACTCAGAAATCCATCTTCCATCCTCCTCAGCTCTCCCACCACCACAGTTAAGCAGAGGGGTAAACTGTAGCTCCTTTCCTCCCATCCCTTTGTCTCAGTCCTTTTGCCCTCAAAAGCTCCATCCAGAAATTATCATCTGACTTGGAGAGTGCTTCCTCTGGCCCTGCAGTTTCAAAGACTGAAAACTTCGTGGTAGCCTTGAGGAAACAAATACTTCCAACCCAAGTGCCTCCAGAATTTTCCCTCCGGTACCCTCCCCTCAGAAACCCAAGGTGGCCCAGCCTGGCTTCACCATGGGCCAAATCGGTAACAACTAGGAAGCAAGAGCCCACCTAGGTGAATTTAAAAACAAATCAGAATTGAGACACTTACGAAGCGGTTCTTTTGTAGAGCCTTGGAAGAGATGTATGGCCCTGGAGAGGAAGGAAGGGATCCTGAGGGAGGGAAGTAAGGTGCAAGGGGCCCCAGGCTGAGGTGATAAAGGATTTCTAATTGTTAGCTGCAGCTTTGCAAAATCCATGTGCAAATCTCAGCCTTGGGTCAGAGGCTTATTACAGATCAGAATTAAACCCCTGGAGCCTGTGGAAGATTGAGGTACTTTAAAAAAAAAAAAACTTTGGTGAGTTTTGTGTTTTTCCTGTCAAAAACTCCAGCTGAGCTTTTGTGAAGTGACCTCTGTGAGCCCAGGAGAGATCTTGGGGGGAGAGGGGTTTGGCCCAAGGAGGAATTCGGAACATTCCAGCTTTGGGGTGGGGAGAGGAGGGGGCTCTGTTAACCCCCATTAAGTGTTCCTGGCTAGCGGCCCTGAGGCCCAGCAGGAAGTAAGCCTCACAAACACGGCCCTGGTGAGCTAGTACCTCAGCAGCCCTGCACTGCCTACAGCCCTGCAGACTCGTCCACCCAGTTTCTTCTCCAGCGAACCCCCAGCCCTACCCCACCCCTAAGATTGAGTCCAAGGGCAGACATGTGTACTGTAAGGTCAGACTCTGGTGGCTTCAAAGCGCAGGACCTGGTCCCTACAAGGTGGGACTGAGGCAGCCATGATAATAGTGGGCCTCCCCTTTGTACCACACACAGCAGTACCACATAGACCACAGTCTATGTCACTTGAGTCTCTCCAAAGTTCTGTGGAGTGGATTGCGGCAACTGGGTTTCCTCTCCAAATGGAAAAAAAAAAAAAAAAGCTTTCCTGTTGTTGTTTTTTTTTGTGATTAGAAACGTACTAGATGCGATTGCAAAGAATTCAGAAAATTATAAAGTATAAAGAAGAAAATGGAGGTCCCCGTAATACCACAAGCAAGAGGTATAGTTTTAATCACTGTTAACATTTTGATGTACCGTAGAAGACATGAATAGAACTTTTTTTTTATCAAATGGAGTCACATTATTCCCTACCATTCTATAACCTTCTATCATTTCTAAATAATATAATGATAAGACATTGACAGGGTCCATTGACATGGCCCTGTTTTCATGTCAATTAAAAAAACGGATCTGCATCATTCTCTTATGGATGTGCTGCATTCTATCATACGGAAATATAATTTAACCATTAACTATTAGACATTTTTGTGATTTCCATTGTTTTCACTATTATAACCTAGCATCTTTGCACATAACACTGACAAATTCCTAGGATTAGAATTGCTACGTCAAAGGTTGTGAATGCTTTAAAGGCTAATACAACATATTACAGAAGTAGGGTACCTATTACTATTTCCAGATGAGAAAGCCTGGGCCCACTGAGATGAAATGAATGACTCACCCAGTGTTTCAAGTTGAGCAGGAATAGTTAGACCTGGAATCTAGGCCTCTAGATGTCTGGTTCAGTAAGCTTGCCAGTGTACCACACCGACTCCCTCCCAAGAATTCCTCATTACAAATGATAAGGCCAGTGGCCGCTATTCATTGAACACTTTCTAGGTGTCAGGCACTGTGCTTGAGTGTTTCATGTACACTGTGTGACTGAGCTACTGCAGAGCAGAATCATGCTCTACTCCATTTTGGAAGCAATATCAAAGCAAACAGTCCGATTTGTTGCCTAGTGTGAATTCAATGAAGCAAATCAGAAATCATCCTCCTTCCCAAGGCGGCCTATAACTGTCTTGCAGGTGTGAGTGGGGTACTGATCCCCGGGCAGTGCTCCTGAGCCAGGGTCTCTCCAGGGGGCTACCCCGTGGCTGGCTGGGACAAGCTAAAAGGGCAGCCGTGCCTGAGCTCGGGCCTGGGGAGTCTGTGGGCATGAAAGCAAGAAACACCGAAGGGGTGGAAGGAAGAGCGGGCTAATCCTCTACCCTGCTGTGTGACCTGGGGCAAGTCTTCCTACCTTCTTTCTCCAGGCTTCACCCAGCTGACTTCCCAAGCCTGGGCTAACGTAGAGGAAACACATTTTGATAAGTAGAAAATGCTGGTTGAAGCGAGGTAGAATTTGTAGTAGAGGGGGTGCCTTATCAACTCACAGTGATTCTGTGTAATTGAGAGGAAAAGGCAGAATCTTAGGGGAAGGTGCCAGGGCGGATGAGGGAAGGATGTGGTTACCAGATTGGCAAGCACTGAAGGACTAGGTTCTAACGCTGCGTTGCCCCAGGTCGGCACTGTCCGTTCCTGGTGGAATCATGCCAAAGGCTATGACTCATCAGCGTCAAGCCTAGGAGGCTATTTAGTAATCTGCTAGGACTCCTGCTGAGATCCAGAGAGCCTAGATAGGTGGGGGAATGGAGAAGAGCGTGAAAGAAGATAAGAAAGAAGAGAGTCTGAGAAAAGCAGTATGTGGTGAAGGAGAAGAGTCAGTGGTGAGAGAATGAAAGGAGGAAAATGAGATCTGGGAAGGGATGGCTTAGGGAAGATAGCAGAAGAGGTAGGAGCGGGGTCTTCGAGGAGGAAAGTCTAAGAGAGATCTGCATAAAGCAAGATCTTGAGGGAGAGGGAGACGATGGTGCTATGAAAAGAGGAGTCTAGAAGGAGGAATAAGAAAGATTCTAGGGGCAAAGGGGCAGCGATGAGAGGAGTGTGGGAGGAGTCAGGGGCTCAGGGCAGAGAGGATTAGACCCAGTCCAACCCCACTATTCCACCAAACCAAGAAGTTCTCATCAAGGTCACGAATGACCCCTGACTCATCAGATCCAATGGCCACATCTCAGTCCTTAACTTCCTCGACTTCTATGCAGAATTCAACAACCGCAGTGACTTTGCCCTTCTTGAAATGTTTTCTTATCTTGGCCTCTGTGATACAACTCTCCCCCGATATTCCTCCTATCTCTCTGGCTACTACTTCATTGACTTCTCCTCCTTTGCTAGATCTTTAAATATGAGTGTTTCTCAGGAGCCTGACCTAGGACTCCTTCCCTATGCAGGACTCACTCTGCATTTCCATTCTTGGAAGTCTCATTTATCTCTTACGGTTGCAATTACCCTCTATAGTCTGATGAGTTCCAAATCACCACTTTCAGCCCAGACTTTTCTGAAATCCAGACCCCTACAAACTGACACCTCCATTTGAATATCTCAAAAGCGCCTCAAACTCAACATGTCCAAAATTGTATCCTTGATTCCCTTTGAACTAAAACCAATCCTCTAACCAACAAGGACCTACTATATAGCACAGGGAACTCTGCTCAATGTTATGTGGCAGCCTGGCTGGGAGGGGAGTCTGGGGCAGAATGGACACATCTATATGTATGACTGAGTCGCTTTGCTGTGCACCTGAAACTATCACAGCATTGTTAATCAGCTACACTCCAATATAACATTAAAAGTTTAAAAAAAGACAAAAAAGAAAACCAATCCTCCCTCCATCTTCTCCATTTGAGAAAGCCAGCTGTTTAAACCAGAAACCCCAGAGTTAGACTTAATTTCACTCTTTGCTCTTTCTCTGACCCTCTACAGCCCATCACATCTGATCTGTAAATCCTTCCAATCCTGTCTCCAATGTATGGCTCTTTCATCCGTCTACTGGTTTCCCATATAAAAATGATATGTCCATTACCATCCACTACCATCACCTCTCTCTCAAAATTTGTGGTCTCAGGACCACTTTATACTTTTAAAAACTATTTAGGAAAAAACCCAATGTCCTTCAGCTACTGAATGGATAAATAAACTATGGCACATCTGTACAATGGAATACTACTCAGCAATAAAAAAGGAATGTACTATTGATACAGGCAACCACACGGATGAGGCTCAAATGTGTTATGCTGAGTGAAAGAAGACAGAGTCAAAAGACTTCTTACTGTGTGATTCCACTTATATGACATTCTTGAAATCACAAAGCTATAGGGATGGAGAACAGATTAGAGGTTGCCTGGGATTGGGGATGGGGGGAAGGGGTTGACTAAAACGATGTGGCATAGGGAATTATTTTGGGTGTTGGAACTGTAAACGTTGTTGTATAACTCTGCACTCATGGAACTATACACCCAAAAGAGTGAATTTTATGTATCTTTTCACATTTTGTCACACAGAATATAAAACAACATGTATGTCAATTTAAAAATAAAGAAATAGGGCTTCCCTGGTGGCGCAGTGGTTGAGAGTCCGCCTGCCGATGCAGGGGACACGGGTTCGTGCCCTGGTCCGGGAAGATCGCACATGCCGCAGAGCGGCTGGGCCTGTGAGCCATGGCCGCTGAGCCTGCGCGTCCGGAGCCTGTGCTCCGCACGGGAGAGGCCACAACAGTGAGAGGCCCGCGTACCGCAAAAATAAATAGAGAAATAAAATAAAGAAATAAAAAGTACTAGTTAAAGAATTATTAAAGACTCCAAAATGGCTCCTTTTTATGGGTTCTATCGTTATTTAACATATTAGAAATTAAAATGGATAAAGTTTTTAAACTATTTTTAAATTTAAAATCACAATGATAAACCCACCGCATGTTAAAATAACATATATGGGCATCCCTGGTGGCTCAGCGGTTAAGAATTCGCCTGCCAATGCAGGGGACACGGGTTCGACCCCTGGTCCAGGAAGATCCCACATGCCACGGAGCAGCTAAGCACAACTACTGAGCCCACGTGCCTAGAGCCTGTGCTCTGCAACAAAAGCCACTGCAATGAGCAGGCTGCGCACTGCAATGAAGAGTAGCCGCCACTCACTGCAACTAGAGAAAGCCCGCGCGCAGCAATGAAGACCCAACGCAGCCAAAAATAAATGAATAAACTTTTTTTAAAAATAACATATATTTATGAAAAATTACTATTTTCCAGAACAAAAAAGTTAGCAAGAAAACCGGCATTGTATTACATTTTTGCAAATCTCTTTAATATCTGGCGGAATAAAAAGCAACTGGATTCTCATACCTGCTCTTGCATTCAATCTGCTGCAATACGTTGTTTTGGTTAAAAGCATTGATATATGAAGAAAATCTAGCTTAACAAAGATATGTAGTTAGAAAAGGGGGTTATTTAATAGCTTTTTAGGCAGAATTCTAAGAATGATCTCCCAAATGACCCTCACCTGTGTATAAATTTCCTCTCCTTTGAGAGTGGGTGTTTACGATGTTTATCATTCCCATGATTTTGTTAGTTATTTGCCAAGGAGAGATTCTCCAGGTGGGCTAATCTAATCATATGAGTCCTTTCAAAGCAGATTGCTTTCTCTGGCTAGTGACAGAAAAGGAAGTCAGAGAGACTGGATGCATGAGAAGTACTTGACGTGCCATGCCATTGATGGTTTGAACATGGAAGGGACCACATGAGAAAAAAGATGGGCAGCCTCTAGGAGCAGAGACTGGCCTTTGGATGACAGCCAGCAAGGCAACAGGGACCTCAGACCTACAACCTGAAGGAACTAAAGTTTTCTAACATTCTGAATGAGCTTGGAAGCAGAACTTTTCCCCCCAGGGCCTCCAGATAACAGCCCAGCCCAGCCAACAACTCGACTAAGCAGAGAACTCAGGTGAAACCCCCTGGACTGTGAAATAATAAATAGGTGTTATATTAAGTTGTTAAGTTTGTGGGAATTTGTTATGGCAGCAATAGAAAACGAATACACTGTGGATATTCTTCTTTGATACGACACCTAAACTTCACAAGTGGTCATTTCTTAATGTTTATTGGCGATGTTGAATCTAAAACCACATCAGTGAACCTTTTGTACTCGGTTACATTAAAATCCATTGGCTTAACTTGCACTTTGAATGGATCTATTATCCATGATTTTGTAACATCATGCGTTAGTCATTTGGAAAATATTGGTCCACCCAGTTATGCAGATCTTCCAATTGTTGACTCATTTCATGATTATACAATATAAAAACCCACATTCATTAATATCACTACTAATCTTATCAGAAATTTCCTTAGGGTATTGAGAAATTCTCAAGCTTACAGTAATAGATACAGGTTTTCCAAAATTCTACTTCTTACTTGAAAGTTTAGGGTTTATCATTGACAACAGATACTATCAATTGTTTGCCTTGCGATGACAGGCTCACTTGATTCATTTTCAACAAAATGCTGGCCAATACCCAAGTCTGAATAACCATAGTTTTTCTGTCAGTTGTTCTTTCAAGTTAAAAAAAGAAAAAAGTTCCATGAAAAACTGGCTAGTTTAGCTTGCAATTCAATCAAACAAGTGCTTTTCCTCATGCCAACATCATACTTCAGTATGCAGTAGAAGTGCTTTATATATCCTTCCTATTTGTCACACAGACCATTAAAAACAACATGTACTCAAAGGGTTGAGATTTATTAAAAATGAATCATCTTTACTGTTCAATCAAGACATTCTTAAGTGAAACTGATATTTCTTCTACCAGGAATACATCGATGATGAAGAATAACGTGAATATAGTTTGGTGCCACCACTTTGATCCATGCTTAGGTGCTTTGACCCACTGTTGCTTTTGCTCCATCAGTGCAAATGTCAACACAGTGAAAACTGCAAATAATGTCTCAGTATTATGTCTCAGTATTATCAAGTAGCTTTGACTGAACCCCCTGATGGAATCTGAGGGACCCCCGATGGGTCTTTGGATCATACTTTTAGGGCTGCTGGTCTAGGCCAAGGCTGGAAGGAGAGGGAAAGGAGGGTGGAGATGAAACCTTAAACATGCTTAGAAATGTTCTGTCAAATAGAGCAGACAGCTGGGAATAAAGAGGAGAGAATTTATGGATTCAAGATAATTTCTAGCTTCCCCCTGCCCGAGGACCTCTGCTATGCAGCTCCTTACTAATAACCTGCCTTGCTCCTGAGCTGTCCCAGCCAAGTCAACAGCTACCCTCTAAAACTCCCCCATCCTGCGATCTTGGATACTCTGTCTTACAATACTGACAGCGAAACCCATCCAGGCCCATGCACCTGTCACGGCTATTTGTCACCCTACCCTAGAGCCCCAAGGCTCTGCTAGACTGAATCTGTTAGTCTTCTCAGACCAATTACCCTGTGTCAAGTGGCATTCCATTCACATGGAATGAGTGCCTGCGGTGTACCCAGTCCTGTGCCAGGTGCTGATGGGAGGGAGGAGAGATGACAAAGCCACGGCTCCTCCCCTGATCACCTCAGTAGGGTACCTTGCTTCACATCTGAGAAGGGAACTCAGATGATAAGGCCACGGAAGTAGGCAGATATTAAGATTTCTTGGAGGCTTCCTGGAGTAAGTGTGGGTTCAAGGAGGACCTGGAAGGGAGAGGTAGAATTTGAGACATGGGGGAGACAGAAGGCATTCCAGACCTAGGCAGGGGTAGAGATGATCATGTGCAGGGCCAATGTAGTAACAAGCCTGCTGGAAGTGAGAGGGGAAGCTGGGTGGAGTCAGAAGTGAGGCTGAAGTTATAGGGAACACTGTGAATGCCTGGCTTATTCTGTCAGTCATGGGTTGCCAATGCGATGTGTGAGCAGGATGGAAGCTGTGCTTTAGGAAGCTGAATCTGGCCAAGTATGCAGGAAACACCTGAAAGTGTGTGGGACAAAAAGAATTAATACCAATTTACCTACAGTATTTCATTCCATCCTCACTCAGGCCCTGTGAGATGGGTACTATTGTTTTCATCTCCAGGAAACTGAGAAATTGGTTAACTTACCCAAGGCCACCTGGATGGTAAACTATACAGGAGGGATTCCAACCCAGGCCTGCTTCCAAAGCCTATGCTCTGAATAACCACAGTGGTGGAGGGGAAAAACAGAATAATTACAATAATGGTAACAGCCAACATATATTAAGTCCTAAATATGTGTCAGGCTGAACAATCTATACACTCTTTCCTTCAATCTTCACTACAACCCTGTGAGGTAGGCGCCATTACTATCTCATTTCACAGATGGGGAAATTGAGAAATGAGAGGCTAAGTTATTTGCCCCAGGTCACACAGCTAAGTGCTAGAGCTGGAACACACTCCCAAGTCCATCTAACTCTAAAGCCCAAGCTTTTCCACTTTAAGGTCTACTGCAAAAATATAGACGTTAGATGATAAGCACCTGAGCTAGTGTGGTAGCCAAACCATTCTGTAGCAATGACTAGTGAGGGCTGAGTCCAGAGCTGTCACGAAGGAAGCACGGACAGAACTTCGGGTTGTCCCTATTTTGTAGTCGAGAGGTGGTGCCATGGACGGATCAGGCCCAGTCCCAGGGCACTGGTGATGGCTATGGTGGAGATGTGCTCAGCTCGTGACACCAGTCACCCACTTTCATTGGCCCCCTCTGCCACCCGCCTAACTCTATAGCAGCACACGGGCCTTGAAGTGGGGTACCCGGGGCAATTGCTAAATGGACCACACTCTCCACACAGCTGGATGCTAAAATCTCAAAGAGCGCTGAAACAAAACAGACTTGAATCCCAGTCTCAGATCTGTTCCTCACTAGCTATTTGGTAAGTCACTTAATCTTCCTGTGCTTCAGTTTCCTGCGTGCCTTTAAATGGGAGGAATCATAGTACCTACCTCATAGGGTTTCCACAAGGAGTAAATGAAATAATAAAGCAATAAAGCGCCTGGCACATCGTAAGGGCTCAATACATGTTAACTGTTTTTGTTGCGGTGCTGGTTATTCTTACTAGTTTGTCAGGATCCACCTCCCAAGAAGACATCTGGCGCTAGTTACCGGTATCTGTTGTTTACTTAGGCAGGATCTGCAGGATGCCAAGACTAAAAAGAAAAGAGAAGAGAATGCACTACTGAGAACTCAGCATCGCTGCATCTTCCCCAGGCCTCAGGCCAGGCTGGGAAAGGAAGCTGGCTCAGAGAAGAGGCTGGAGAGCCTGGCCAGAGGAGCCAGGGATGGGGCTGGATGGATCTGATGGAGGAGGGAGTGACCTTCCCAGGCACCCTCCCTCCCACGCCTCCTGCCTCCTCAGCGCTCTGTTTTTCTAGGCCCCTGCCGTCCAAACGAGGAGCAAATGGGGAGCTGCGAGGGGCTCTGTCCAGAGAGCCCAGCACCACATGGGCCACAGCCCTGGCTCAAATGGCGGCCAAGAGGCAAAAAGCGCAGGGGGAGAGTTGACCCGGCAACAAACTGTTCTCCAGAGGGGACCCCCTGTCCCAGGCACCCAAGGGGCTGGGCCCAAGACTTGGCACATTTGGGACATTTGGACTTGAGGGCAGAAGCCCCAGGCACCATTTGCTAGTTCTGCTTTGGGGACAGGCTTGGGTAGGAAGAGAATTGTCCCCTTCCCTCCTCTCTTAGAGCAGGCCCTGCCTAGCTTCTTGCGTCCACTTGGCCCCCATTCTGGTTTTTAGGCCTCCTGCCCTTAACCCCAGGAACCCTGGCTCAAGAAGCAGACGCTGGAGAGAACGAGTAAGATCTCCTTTCCTGAGGTGAGAGCAAAACCTGTTCTGGGCCTTTCAACCTGGCATTTTAGGTCCTCCTCTGGTTTCCTGCTGGCCTAGGCTCTCCCTCTCCTCTGCTCGGCCCGCTTTCTGCACCGGCCCCCAGTGGCAGGGGGTGCAGCTCAGTGCTTAAGAGCACAGAGACTACCCGAGTTCAAATCCCAGCTTTGTCACCTGTAGTTCTGTGACCTTGGGCAAGTACCTTAATCTCACCTATAAATGAGGCTAGAAATAGTATCTTCTTCACAGGGTTGTTTGTGAGACTTGAATGAATCCGTGCAAAATGCTTAGAACAGGGCCTTGTACATAAATGTTTAACAAATGTTCTGTCCTCTTACTATCCACTCCTGTGCCAGGATTACATTTCCCCTTCTCTCTGCCCACATAAGCCCAGCCCCACTCAATCACCCCTCTTCCATGAGGTCTCCCTGGCGTCACCTGTTCTGCTGACCCCTGTTACACTCCCCAGTGAGACTGGACCCATTTTGAGAGCAAGGACTCTGACATGAACAGCACTAGTTAAATGAGTCCCTGAATAACCTCTAGCCCCTTGAGTGCAGTCAAATTTTATGACTGGGACCCACAGTAAGAAACGGATTTTAAAGCGTCATCCAGGACATGCATTTGTGTATCTTTCAATCTAGATCTAGATATTTGGCTAAAGCAAAAGCTTCACAGAACAACATATACCCTTGCCCCATGTGATTCACTTTTCTATCTGCTATTCATTCATTTTGTCAAATGCTGTCTGCAACCCACTAAATCGATTTTAAGCTCTGCCACTGGTTGTGACCCACAGTGTTCCCCGTGACAAGTCGCATACAGGGTGGGATTGAGACCTTCAGCATCTCTAAACTGTGAAATGATTACAGGTGCAAGGCATGACCTGTTTATAGAGTGGAGGTCTCTAAAGGGGAGCTGCAGTGGAGGATGGGCACTGGAGGTAGAAGGCTGGAGAGGCAGGCTGCGCTTAGGCAACAAAGGGCTTCGACTGCCACACAAAAGAGATTGGACTTTTCCCATAGGCAATTGGGAATCACTGGAAGTGTTTAAGCCCAGGAAGAGCATACTCAGTCCTGTGTTATAGAAAGATCACTGGAGTGGCTGTGAGGAGGATGGATCAGAAAGGCCAAGTCAAGGATGGGGGAGCCTATCTAAAAGCTGCTTCGAGCATCCAGGTGACAGAGGACAGATGAGGCCATAATTGAAGAAACAACCAGGAGAGTGGGGAGCACAGAGAGGACAAGCGTGAGAAATGGTGAAGACTACAACCAATGGGGCTTGGTGGCTGAGGCTTTTAGCTTGAGTGACTGGGCCAATATGATGCTGCTTATCGAGGCAGGTACAGAGGAAGTTTGTGGGAAACAAAACCAGTTTGGTTTTGGAATGAGTTTGAGACACCTATCAGGAGAACTTCAGGCTGGAAATATGGGTCAATTTTTCATTCGTTGAATAAACATTAATGGGACTGACATAGAGAAACTAACACTTTTATTTTGCCAAGTAGGGACACTAAAGAAATAAATTAATATCCATCATTGCCATCGGTTCAAGAAAGAAAGAATATTTTGCCACCCCAAAATTAGGAAAGGCATAATGTCAGAATAAAAGACAATGTTTTATAATTGAATACATTGAGATTTTTGAAAAGCTCTACCTTTGATGTTTTTCCCATTTTGCCGTGACCTACTGAAAATATTACTGTGTATCAGCCTCATTTGTGGACTCTAATTGAGAACCACAGATGTGAGGACTGAGCAGAGGAAGAGAGGTCAGCAAAAGACACCCAGGGGGATGGTTCCAGAAGTAGGAGGGAAACCAGGAGAGAGTGACCAAAAGAGAAGGGAGAGCCTCAGAAATGAGGATTTGGCCAACAGGGCCTTTGGCCACCCAGAGTTCAAAGAGATCATTGAACTTGGCAATTAGGAGGTCAGTGGGGACCTTTGGTAGTGCACTTTCCCTAGGAGGATGGGGCTGAGGCCAAACTGGAGTAGGTTGAGATATAAATGGGAAGTTGGGAAAAGTATAGACTCTACTTTCAACAAATCTGAGGGTGAAGGAAAGAAAAGAGAGAGGGAAGGAGGGAGGGGAAGAGAGAGAAAGAGATGGAGAGAGAGAGAGAGAGCAAGTTAGGGGAGCAAGAGAACACATCTAGGGAAGGAGGGACCTTGTTCTGGGGGATGACAGAGACAGGCACTTTATAATCAGGAGGGAAAGAGCTGGAATAAAGAAGCTGAAGTTTCCTGAAGAGAAGGGCCTGGAGGAAGGCCCCAGAGAAGGAGGGTGGATGAGGCCACGGCCCCCGGCGTGAACAGATTAGCCTTTAACGAGAGGGGCACATCGTCCCCTGAGAAGGGCGCGCTTGAGGGGAAGGAAGTTGGGGAGGCCGGCCAGGTTTGGGTGGGGGGCAGGGCATTGAGGTAATTCACGCTTGAAAGCCTCTGTTTTCTCAGGGAAGTGGGAGCAGAGGTTGTTCTGTGGGGAGAGGGTGGGGCGGGAATGTGGTAGGAGCTGAAGGAAGTTTGGAACGTGGCCCACGGAATGTGGAGACTGGAGCTGGGGAGTCGACAAGGGAACATGCTTCAGGGTGGTGGAGGGGTACCAGGCCCGGCTGAGGTTGACCAAGTCTTCCCCCCTCCCTAGGTCTTGTCTCCCTCCCTAGGCTGTCAGAACCTTGAGGCAGTGTCCGCTCCTCTTTCTAGACCATTCTCTTGCCTGGCAATGCCCAGCAGCATCTGGCCCAGAGGAGGTACCCAGCCCTCTCGATGCTCTGGCAAAGCCATCACCGACAAAACCCAGAGGCACTGTAGGGCTGTTAGGGGAAACAGAGGTAGGATCATAATTGCCCTGACAGGAAGTGCTTCATTTTGGTGGTCCCAGACCTTTCCTGCCCCCTTGCTGCCCACCTCACTCCTGTCGCGTGCTGAGGGCAATGGAGAACAGCCAGGCTCCCATTTTTGCCCAGCAACCCTTGTAGGCCTTAAATCCTTCAGGCTGGGGAGAGGCCCCCAAGAGGGGCCAGTGGTTTCATCTCCCACAAGCTGAATGAGACTGAGGTAATTCTTAGGAGGTAGTTAAGACAGAGCAGCTGTGTAGGGAGAAGAAAGATCCATGAACATAGGCCTGAAGGCTACCTGGGCTCTGGGAAAGGATGAGAGAGCTGGCGTGAGGGGGGAACTCCGAGGATTGCTGCTCAGGGGAATGAAGGGGCTGGACAGCCCCGATCATGAGAGACTGTGGCTGAATAAACACAAGTTCACGGTTGGTTGGGAATGAGCCCTGGGCTCTGGAGGAATAGCTACCTCTTCTCCCATTCTGTCCCTGCTCCTGCCCATTTTCAGAGTCCATGGCCACCTAGAGATCAAAAAGATCCCCAGGTGTGACAATAGGTCTGCTTCTTTCTCCTTCACATACATCTCCTTCCAGCCCAGTCTCTTCAACCTGGTTCCCTCTCAGGCGCTCATCTGAGCCATTGTATTGACACAATACAAGCACATTTTCATCTTCTGGAGGCAAATTTAGCAAGAACCCTCAGAGACTAACAGAAACTCGGGCTCCCCAGCAGCCCTGCTCACTATCTCCTGCCCCACCCTCTAGATTTCCCACTCCAGGATCCAGGATCCACGATCCAGACTGCACTTATACAATTCAGGGACAGAGAGCTTAGCCCAGCCCAAGGCTCCACTCATTTCGCCGCATATAATAAAGCTCTGTTTATTGAGGGCCAGTACAGTGCCAGGTCTCTGGTTTAGGTGTTGGCTGGACTGTTGCAAAGTTTTCCTTTGATTGAGCCAAAATGTGTCTCCCTGTAGCTTCTACCCATGGGCCTCAGCCCTACCTTTGAAGTCACACAGAACAAGTGTAATCTCATTGCAGTCTAATCCTCAGATATTTGAAAATGGCTGTCATTTTCCCAGGAGTTTTCTCTCCTCTGTGGATAAGCATCTCTTTCTTTCTTTCTTTTTATTTTTATGTGTCTTTACTTTTTATTACCCAAGGAGTATCAGGGCTTGCAGAACTTTTAGAAACACTCAGAAAAGCCTAAAGAAGGAAGTAAAAATCTACCACAATCTCACTCCCCAGAATGACTACTGTAACTTTCTCCTTTCTTCTAACCAGTCTCTCTCTTTTTTTTTTCCTGTATATGCTACACCTTTTTTTTTCTCTTACCAAAACAGGATCATCCTCTAAGTTATATTGTACAGGTTTCTTTTTTTCACTCTTCAATATATGAACTTTTTCCCAATCCTCTACCAAGCCAATTTTCTTATAAAATTGTATAGCCGTTCAATGATTTCTTTAACCAGCTTTCTAAAGTGAGACATTTGGCTTGTTCCCAATTTTCCTTTGCTGCAAAGAACACAGTGGGGCTGGAATCTGAAGTGGGTGAAGGCAGGGGTAGGTGAACAGAGAAAAGAAGAGCCCTTGAATCAAATTATTCATACTATTCTAGCATCTGATTTTTTTTTTTTTTACATTCTGTGTCGATAATTATACCTCCCAGAACATGGTTGTGAGTGCCTGCTTAGTACTCGGTTACAAGGACTTCCTCTAATTAACGTAACTGGTTTCCTATTATTGGACATTGAGGCGGTCTCTAATTTTTGACGATTACACACCCGGCTGTGACGAATATCCAAGAAGCTAAATAAATCCGCGTCGGTGCTCGACACTGAGGTTAGGAGGCATATTTTCGGACCTCTAATGCATAAGGGACCTGCCAGTAGTTGTAACTGCAAACTTTTGGGCAAAGACCCAGAAAACTGGCCGAGGCCGAGACCGTGGCTCAGCGGCTGGGCTTGCCCGGGGTCAGTACCCATTTATCCAGCCCCCGTCGCAGAGCGTTCAGGCTGATGGTGCCCTTTGGGACCACTGGGCTCGCATCCTTCTCTCACACGTGAGGGAGCCAAGGCCCCGGGGCCAGGGATGGTCAGCAGCTTTGCACCCTGGCGCCCCAACTGGAAGCTGAGCTCTGAGATCCGGATTCTGACCTGGAAACCCTAGAAATGCCACCCGCGCTCCTTTCCTGGACCACTGACTGCTGAAGCTGGAGAGAGGATTCAGGCACTTTTGCAAATGAACTGACCATTAAACAGGAGGGCGTGGAAAGAAGACTTGAGGTTCACCCCCTGCAGGCATCCGACCCGTCCTACCCACAACCTCCTTTTCTTCCTTAACCCCGCTGATATGCTTAATGGCAGTCACCCCGTATCAGGTCCACCTGGCAACTCCATTTGGGGTCTGAGCTGAAATAACATGAGTCCCTCACTCGCCTTAGCCGGATCAGCTGTGCCTTCTCACTGGGAACCAGCTTTGCTAAAGGCCTGTCTACCCTGCCCTCTGCGCCTGAGAACTTTCTGTGGTTTCTAACGAGCTTCCCTCCTTCCCTCCCCACCCCTCAGGCCTTGCTACTGCCTGGGGAATTTGCACAAACGGTGTGCGATTTGCCCCTTTTGTGTTTTCCTTTCTGACTTGGAGGTAAAGAGAACTCCTTGCCCCCCACTGACTCTCTGTTTATTCAACTGGGAGAGATTTCACACCCAGCGACACAGTTCTCCCTCCCTGAGTCCCTTTTCCTAAATCTTCATTCCCCTCCCCTACTCTACCCGTCAGGGAGCCCATCCTTGCACGGCCCTGAATAATTTATGAGTCCAGGCAGGCCTTATAAAAGGGTCTCCCAGGAAAAGCCAAAAGAGTGCGGGAGATTCTCAGAAATAGGAGGACCCCACAGCCTGCCTGGCCTTGACACCCTAAGGATGGACCCTGCTGCTCGCGCCACAGCCCCGGCCCTGGCCCCGGCCTCAGCTCCAGCCCTAGCACAAGGCCCCCTGGCGCTCCCTGGCCTGGGAAACCCATCGCCCCTTCTCTCCTCTAGACAAGAAGTAGACAGAAGTGAACGGTAAGTGGAACTTGGCCCTTGGCAATTTGAACTCAGTCTTAGTGGGGTTCCTGGGAGAGGAAAGGAAATGAGATGTCCAGGGCACCCCTGTTCTCTGTGCCCCCTCCCCATCTCAGGCGCCAATATCTCAACTGGCTCTTCATGTCACTAATCCTTCCGGCTGGCAGGAGGGGACTTGGGGACAGTGGGCATTGCCAAAGCTGAAAGCCAAGCAGCCAGGCCCTCATGGGCCAAGTTGCCCAGTCCACCGAGGGGCAAAGGGGGAGATTGCCATGAAATGTGGGTTGAACATGACCTAGGCTGCAGAGAGGGGAAAGAGGTCCAAAGTCCCCAGAGGTCTGTGACTGAAGGACCGTCTCTTTCCTGACCACCCCATAAGATTTCCATTTGCTCTTTTCCTACCTTTGGCAGGAAAAGGTAGTGGGGAAGCAGTGGACCCAGAAATATTTTTGGCCCCTTTCCCCAGCCCAGGAAGAGGGTAGAACTGTGAGCTCTACTTCCTGGAGCGGGGGCAAGATAGTTTTCACCCACCCCTCATTCATTCCTCCAAACATTTACCGTTCACCAAACATTTACAGAAACACCTACCGTGTACCAGGCATTACGCTAGGTGTTGGGGATTCAGATATGATTGAACATAAATCTGCCCTTAAGAAGCTCTAAGGCGAGTAAACAGATAATCACGGAACAGTGTGATAACACTGTGGAAGCAGAGAGGAGGGGCGTCTGTCCTGACCTGGACTCAGGGTCCTTAAGAAATGCTTCCTGAAGGAGACGGAGTCCGAGCCACGTTTTTGGCAGGCCTCTTTTGTTATCTCAGGGAGCCCCGTCTCTTCTCCCTCCACCAGCTGATCTCTCCCCTTTGTCCTAGAGGAGCTTGTCTTTGGAGACCCTGGCTCTCCTCTACAAATGACCTCCCAAGGCAGGTGAGGAAACCTGTGGATTTGGTGAGTTTGAGCCCCTGTTCCATGTGTTCGCGCACACACACATGACCATATGCAGGCACGCTGAACTGGTCCCTTCCCAGAGAGCCCCCGACCTCTGTCCAGGGCTGCAGTCCCCGGAAAGCACCTTCCCAGCCTTGCCGACTTTTGATTCCCACAACAGCTCTGGGAGGAAGGCGGAGCTGAGGTTTCTGGGTAATTTAGAAGATGAAGAGCTTGAGGTCCAGAGTGCGGGAGGGATGAGGGCAGGCTCCACAGCACGTCCGCGGTGCAGCTGGCACTAGCGTCCCGGTCTCCTGGCCCCAACCCCGGTGCTCTCGCCCACCTCCACTCCGCCCCTGCGTCTTGTCTGCTCCAGTAGGACTCTGTGCCCTGGACGGTCTCCAAACAGGTGTTAGAACAGGGGCAGGAAAGCAAACAACCCCCCGGACTCTGTCCACTTGTTGTTCAACTAGAACCAGGACAGACCCCCTTACTGGGGGGGTGGGGACTGGACCCCAGAGATGTCTGAGGTCTCTTCTAGACCATCTTACCTACAGGCTGCTGACCCCTGACATGGAAGAGGCAGTTATCTGGCCATACACTTTGAGCCACATGCTAGCTTTTGCTTTGGACAGGCTGCCGGTGGGGCAACAGGTGCCGAGGTCACCAAGGTTGACTCTGAGTTCCATCACCCTGTCAGGTAAGCTTCTGGCACCAGACTTGGAACTTGACATAGATCCATTCGCCCTTTGAATCCTCACAACAGCCCTGTGAGGCAGGAGGAGGGAGGCACTGCTACGATCACTATTTCATAGACCAGGAAACAGAAGCCCAGAGAGGTTAAGGGACTTGGCCAAGGTTGCCTTCCCTGGGGTCATTGTCAATGACCCCTAAGCCCCTATGGAGGGGTCAGTGAAGAAAGCCTTAGTAGGAGATGGAGGACACAGGGCTAGAGAATGCTTGGCTGGAGGCCTTCAGAGGTGGGCGGTGGGATCAGTGTCAGGACTGATACATGCCGGGACTGGGGCTCCCCACAGCTATGAGCTATGGACCTCCCTGTCTGGAGCCATTTTGTAACAATCCAGAAGGTTCTGTTACAAAGCACCCTTTCTTCTTTTCCCTCTCATCCCATTACTGCAGGTAGAAGGGGTTTACAGGCTGGCTTCCTTCTTGGCCCTACTGACCCCTCTGCACATATGTGCCCTAAGTGGGGGCCGTGTTTCTTCTCTGTCCACAGGCTCTTCTGGCCTAAATCCCGTTCCTTTGACTACCTGTACAGCGATGGGGAGATTTTACTGCAGAACTTCCCTGTCCAGGCAACCATCAACCTCTATGAGGACTCAGCCAGCGAGGAGGAGGAGGACAGAGAAGAGGAGGAGGAAGCAGATGAAAAAGGGCCAGAAGGGTGTGTGAAGGCGCCAGGGCCAGCGCCGCACAGGGCCTCAGCTCCCTCTCCCTCCCTGCTCCTGACCTGTCCCAACTGAGCCAGTCAGAGTCTAATTGGGGTCCGGTATGCCTGGCAAGGCTTCAGGGCGTCGATTAGCCAGGAATCTCCAGGCACAGCTCTCTGGATTGAAAGTTGGGTCCTCAAGACACCGGCTCACCCTGGCTATACCCAACAGGCCTGCGAGCCCAGGCCTCTGGCATCTCACTGGGCTGCTGTTGTGTTGCCAGTGAGAGCGTCCTAGGAAGCCTAGGGGAAGGAAGACTTGCTTTCTGAAGCCCCCAGGGAGCAGATGAGGACAGAGCATTGCCACGCAGAGGGGAACTGTCACTCTTCAGGGCTTTTTGACTCTCCAGCCTTCTACGTGGCCACATACTCCTGTCTCCCCATGGAAAGTCTGACTTCTGGCTTCACCTCCACGGATTTGATACCAACACCAGATGCAAGCACAGCTGGGGTGCCTTTCTGATGGAACTTGCAGGAAAGGAAGGGGACATCTAAAAACTCAACTTGCTTTGGGGACCTCCCCCCTTTTGGCCCTTATCTACTGGGGTCTGTGTGTTGGCATGAGATGAATCAGGAGAAAAATAAACTAAATGATGTTTACCTTTTTTCCTGGAACTGGACTGATTTCTTAACTGAACTCTGCCCGCGTTGTGAACCCATGGGGAGAGGGTCAGACACCAGCTCAAGGCCACTTCATTGCTCTACCTGAGGTCAGTTGACAGATCCTTCTTCGTGGGAATGTACCACGGGAGGCCCAACATGGGGCCAGGCCCTCTTCGTCAGCTTGTGCAATCAGGCTTGATTAAACCTCAAAGACAGCTTGGAAAGGGAACAAAAAGGCCCCCAGAGGGCAGCTTAAATGTTGGAAGCAGGGCTGGGGCTGGGAGAAGAGGTGAGAGGTGCAGCCTTGGCTATGAGCCTGTGCATGTGGGGAGGGGCCTTGGGAGGCTACTAAGTCCTATCAATTTTACCTTCTCAAGTCCCTTTGTATCTGCCACAGCTCAGGCCCTCAGGCCCACCCCTGCCCCAATCAGCCTTCCTTTTCCCTCTGCAATTCATCGTCTACACTGGCCACCAGATCAGACCATGTTGTGCCCCCTGCTTAAAGCCCTATCATGGCTTTTCATTGCCTCACCAACAGTTGGACTTTTTTTTTTTAAATCACAGGTTCTCTTGAGAATCCATAGCTTCTCTACTCAGACATTCACAAATCAAGTCCTCAACTTGATATTCTAGGCCGTTCAATTACCTGGTTCTTGCCTATCTCTTCAGATTCCTATCTCAACACTCGAAGCTCATGCTGCCTGTCTTTGAATGTGTCATGCTTTCTAATCCCTCTGTGGCTTTAATCCTCTGTCTGGAATGCTTTTCCACTTTTGTATCTGATAAGCTCTCATGCATGCAACAGGACTAGCTCAGACACGTCTCCTGTGAGAAGCCTCCCCAGACCCCCAAGCCCAGGCTGGGTGCCCCCATCATTCAGTACCTCATCTACCATAGCATCTACCTCCCTTTCTGTGCAGTAAGATGGGACTGTGTTTGTGTTTGATATCCCTACGTGACTTCTTTGCACAGCACACTGCCTGGCACAAGGGAGGTGCCCAGGAAATGTTGAAGGAAAAAGATTCTCAGGTCTTCCTAAAGCAGTTCTTGGTAGAACGAGCTCTGTCCCCCCACTTGCTGGCTTCCCATATCTTTGCTGAGCTACGGACAGGACAGGGTAGCATTATCTGATTCAGTAGCGAAACGCTGGCCATCTCTCTTACTCTCCTCTCTCAGCTTAAGACAGGCTGCTTCAGTTCTGAGCCCTCACTGGGACTTCCCTGAATTGGACACAGCCTTAAACAGGCCACGCAACTCACACACTGGTGCCACCTACTGGTCAGAATTTAACCTTGTTCCTTAATTAAGGCTGCCAGGCAGTTGCCCTTTGATCACTTTAATTCCTTTAGGCCATTCTGTTTCTGCTTGTAGGTAAAGTGGAATTTACCATGTGCTAGCTGTATGACCTTGGGCAAGTTACTTATCCACTCTGAACCCGTCTCCTCATCTGTAAAATGGGGAAAGTCATGATACTTCCTCTCAGGGTTGTTGTAAGGATTCAGTGAGATAATATATGCAAAGTAATTAGCACAACTCCTGGCACATAGTAAAAGCAAATAATAAGTGGTAGTATTCATAGTAATCATAGTTGTAGTAGTGGTTATTATTAATTTTATAACAGAAATGAATTAGTAGGCTAGGGTCAGCTAATGACTGGTTTTTGTTCAACTAATGACTGATTTATCGGTCATCTCCACCTGAGCTCCTTGGCACCATTTGATGGTTTACCAGTCACAGCATCTTTGTAGTGTTTGTCCCCCATTAAACAAACAAACAAAGAAACAGAGGCCAAACGTGGCTTCAACTTATTTTTTGTGCTTCAGCAGGAACACCCTTCTTTTGAATTGAATGCAGAAAGCCAACATACCAACCAAATAAAGATGGAGCTGCCCTGGCCGGAGCCACAATGGGAGACACAGAATTCCTACCTGGGGTGGTGGGATGAATTGGGAGATTGGGATTGACATATATGCACTAAAAGGTATAAAATAGGTAACTAAAAAGAAACTGCTGTATAATAAATAAATTTAAAAAATAAAAAAGAATTCCTACCTTGGTGTCCTCTCTCTGTAAACGAACTCTCTCCACCCCCTTTCTGTGAGGCACCTTCAGAGATCCCTAGATTGTGAGGAAGACTATTTGGAAACCACTATCCTAAGGGTTAAACCAAGATTGATTTGAAGTCAAAGGGGGATTAGTATTTTAACATGTCCACATGTCCAGCGTTCCGTTTAAAATCCTTGTTTTGTGTCCTAAGCTCCCAGCATTTCATTTCATTTGAGCATTTCATATCTCAGAAATTGCTCGAGTCCTTGTACCATAGGTAGTAGAGGTTTAAAATCCTTGGAATCCCAATATCCTTGGTTTTAGGGTATTATATAGCATAGAATTACAAATCCTTAAATCCCCAGTGGCTTAAACACCCTAAAACCCTTGGAGCAGTAATTCTTAATTCAGAATGAGCTCTTCTGACTTCCCCCCCTCCCCCGTACTGCGCATGTGCCTTGGTCAGTGGCAGCCATTTTGTCTCATTTTCCTCCCAGTCCCCTGCCCTGAAATGGCTTCCAGTCCTCTTCCCCAGATATGGTTGCTAAGTGATTGGAATTCACCGTTCTGACTAATCAGAGCCCAGTGTGAATTACCTTGTTATGGGTGTATCCAGTCCTTGTAGCAACTTCAGATCCAGTGCACAAACTCAGGGGGAAAAATAATCTTTGCAAAACTGAGTCCTTCCTCTGGCTCCACCCTAGCTGGCCCATCCTAGTGCCCCATACTTCCTCATCCCAGCACTGCTGCCTCCCGTTTCCCCCACCCCATAGCAGCCGAAAGAGGGCAAATCGGTTGAGTGTGAGACTTCATTTGAGCTGGGCCTTGAAGGATGGGCTCAGGTAGAGATGGAGAGAGAAAACTTTCCAGAAAGAGGCAGCAGTATAAATTCCTTCATTAAACAAATATTTATTGAGCACCTACTCTGTGCCAGGCATTAATATTGTAGTGATTAATAGCATGGGCTTTGGAGGCAGATGTACCTGGGTTCAAATACCATATCTGCCACTGTTGGTTCTCTCCAGAGACCCACTCCCCTCAGGTGTCAAGGTCAGCTCTGTGCTCTCAACCCTCTCACCTCCATCTCTGTCGTCCCTGATTATCACACACACACACACACACACACACACACACACACACACACACACACACA
>NW_021703779.1:89833063-89894763 GCF_005190385.1 Monodon monoceros | reverse complement strand
ACACACACACACACACACACACACACACACACACACACACACACACATGCTGCACATGCTCATTAAAAGAGTTGCCTATTTTCTCCCCTTTCTCTGGGCAAGGAAAGCCGCCTCCCCGACCCCAGTGGTTGTTACCAACCCCCTCCTCTCTCCCCTCCCCGCAGACTGTACCTGTGTGGTTATCTAGTGGGCAGTTTGTCTCCTCTCCGCCCCAGGCCCCTGCTGTAAAATGGTGGTGAATCCTCCCGAACAAAGTTGTTAGGTGGCCTGAGTTCACTGATTGGACCAATCGGGGGCCTGGTGTTGGTTACTATGTTTTGGGTTTACTCCCCAGCTGGCAAGTCCTGTAGCAACCTCCAGGCAAGCACACAAACCCAGGTAGAAAACCTGGCAAAGAGCGAGTCCTCAGGAAGTGGTAGCCACACCCTCTGCCAGGCACTTGCTGCTCACATTACCCCCATGATCTCCTACAGCACTATGATCGCAACAATCCTCGGAGAGCGACACCGTTATTATGCCCCTTTATGAAGGAGAAAACTAAGAGTTAGGTTTTTGTCCCTGGGTTTGTGTGTTTGCGTAGAGGTTACTAGGAGCATGGCCCCTTCTAAGTGCCAGGCACTTTACATTATTACCTCATTTAATCCTTACAACAACCCTGAGACATAAGTACTATTATTATCCCCATTTTATAGATGAGAAAACTGAGGTCCAGAGAGGTAAAGGAATCTGCTCGAGGTTGCACCATGAATCAGTGGCTGAGCCAAGATTGGAGAGATTACAGCATTTGCCCAGGTTACACCAGTGATAAGCAGCAGGACCAGTACTCAGGTCTGTCTCACTCCAGAGCCCCAGTGCTTTCAGGAGTTGGAATCTACAGGGCTTGGTGAAGGATTAAATTTGTGGGAGGGCAGGAAAGAAAAGGTTTCAATTCCAGCTGGAAGGAAGTGACTCAGACATTAGGAACAATTCTGGGCCACGAAGAGCTGAGGGCCACTGAAAGGTGTCACCGAGGGAGGGATATTTGGGGGCCTCCTGCTGGGCAGTGGCAGCCTCTCACGCAGCCTGGGCTCTTTGGGGCACAGGGCTACCAGAGGCCAGGGGCGGATGAGGGACTTCTGTTCCCACCCCTCAGCGCTGTGCAGCCTCTGTGTGGACCGGGCCCTGGCTGGGTGAGCTTCCTTCTGGCTGAAGGGTCTGGGCCCAGAAGGAGAAACTACCAGTGGCCCAGCTCTCCAGAGATGCGCCAGGCACTGAGCTCAGCACCGCACATGCTTTATCCCGAGCAAGGCTCATCAAATCCCAGCAGGGTGGGCGTGCTATCCTCATGCCTACAGATAGGAAATGGGGGCTTGGAGAGGTCAGGAAGTGGGGCAGCTGGGGGAGACCCGGGACTGTGTAGCTAGAGTGCTGGCTCTTCATCACCTGGCTCCTGCTACCTTTCTACTCATCCCCCTTGAGAGTCTCATAAGGGCAGGCTGCTCACCTGGTCTGTGGCCTACATGGAAGAGAAGCACATAAACTGTCATGCAAAGGCATTTCTAGCCCCATCATTGGGGACATCTGGGGCTTGGGGCCAAGTGTGAAAAGGGGTTGAGGGAGAACCCATGAACAACCTGGAGTCGGGCTCTGGGTTCTTCCAGAAGTCTTCTATCCCTGGGAGAGAACGGCCAGCTCCCACAAGTCCCTAAGCAATTCAACCGCTGTCCATTAACAGCAGGGGAGGCAGCGCCCCCTAGTGGTTGAGCTCTAAACTGAGCCTGGACCGACAGCACCGGGCAAGGGATCAGGAGGCCCACGCACCTTCTATGGCTAGCAATTTAGTGCCCGGTGGTTATAGGAACAGGCTCTGGAGTCACACTACACCTGGGTTTCAAATACTGTTTTTTTCTAGCTAAATGATGATGGCCAAAATAGCAAATTAGTCTGTAAGCCTCAGTTCCTTCATCTATAAGATAGGGATGATAATAATACTAATTTAACAGGGTAATTGTATGGATTAAATGAGACAATACATGTAAAACACTTAGCAGAGTACTTGGCACATTACAGATATGAGATAATACATCTCTGTGTGTGGTGTATATATATATCGAATGTGTGCATATATATAATCATTTTCCTTTTTTGACAGATGCTGTCATTTCAGTAATTACATCTTTGACTCCTCTTGACTTCCCCTATCTAGCTCTACTAGGTCCCTGGTGCCTCCAAGCCTGCTGTCTTGCCGAGGGAAGTGCTGTCAACACTTACCTAAGGCTTGTGGGCGAGACATGGGCTAAGACACTTGCTTTTCTCCAGGGATACTTTCAAGTACCTTGGACTGTACATCTTTGTCCTTCACTATCCTGTGAATGTTAGTAAGCTTGTTTTACACACATGCTGGGCTCTTTCTGCACTTCAGAGCAGCTTGGCTTCCATGATCTCATTTGAGTCTCTTACTACGCCCCATGAGATATTCCCATTTTTCAACGAGGAAATTGAATATGATGGGAAGAGAAGTGATTGGCTCAGTGTTGCACGGCAAGTCAGTACAGGGACCAAGACTGGACCCCCGAATCTTATGCTGAGTCCAGGGTTTTTCCACCAACCCTTGCAATCGTCCAGGGCCTTGAGCTCCGGCTAAACGGGACGTGTCTATAACCCAGGGTACAGCTTTATTGTTTGGTAGCCACATCACTGCACTCTGACAACAGGTTTCCTGCTTCTACTGAGGCCAGGGTATCTCCAATAAACTGTCAAACTATGTTATTTTCCTAAAAGAAATGACAGCAAGTTACTAGGACTGGTGACCCAAGATAGCCACATCTCCAACACATGCCAATAATACAATTAAATGTCAGATGACAGGTTTGAGGAGAGATGAACATCTCCCCAGCCAAGCTGTGGGCACTGCTGAGAAATTAACTGCTGTCCTGTACTCACAGCCAACTTGATTTAGCCACTCATCTCATGTTGGACAGAGCCATCAGGGGCTCAGAAGGGCAACTCTGCCCTGAGTCAGTACAAAGATTGGGGGGTGTTGATGTGTGTCATCAGCATGGGTCCCAATGGCAGCACCTGTGTGCAGGCACTAAGGGAAGCAGTATGATAATAGCTCTTGGTGTCGTTTGACATGACTCTGGGGGGTAGAGAATGCATGCCCGAGTGTCAGTGCCAGAGGCAGGGCTCCTCTCATTCTGAGACACTGGCAGCAGCACAAGCCCTACTGGGATAACAGATCATTGAGACCAAAGACCTCCTCCTCAGGCCCTATGTTACTTGGAAACCCTGGCAAGCTTGTTTCAGCTATGAGGGGAATCTTGTTACTTCCTCCTGGAGCATTGGATCTCTGAGTGGCACTGAATTTGTTTCTGCTGTCACTTGCTCCTCACTCTGTCATTACCATGGAAACCTGAGAGGGAGGCAGCATCAAAATCAACTCCTCCGCAACAGACATGTGTGGAACAGCAAGTGTACTCTCTCTCATATTAGGGAAAGGGAACTTTTTTTTTTTTTTTTTTTTTTTTTTTTTTTGGGTTCCCTCACGGGGCCCTCCCACTGTTGTGGCCTCTCCCGTTGCGGAGCACAGGCTCCGGACGCGCAGGCTTAGCGGCCATGGCTCAAGGGCCCAGCCGCTCCGTGGCATGTGGGATCCTCCCGGACTGGGGCATGAACCCGTGTCCCCTGCATCGGCAGGCGGACTCTCAACCACTGCGCCACCAGGGAAGCCCAGGAAAGGGAACATTTTTAACCCTCTCGCCACACTTCAGTCTTGGTCCATGGCAGAGAACAAAGTTTTTCACCTACAATTCTGGTGTTTGGTATACCTCTTTCTTAGATCTTCCTGCATAAGAGCTGCTAATCTGATTGAGATCAATCATTAGGGTACCAGGGAGCACGGTCATCATAGTGAAAAGTGATATACATCTGTGACCATATTGTTGGGTCCACCTGCTCTGGATGATTGGCACAGGCCACATTTGTACTGAAGACCTAGCTTCTCAGATTCAGAGAAGGAGTAGCTTAAGTTGTGTTTTCCAATCCATTTGTTAAAGCAGAGAAACCTACAACAGAAAGAGAGAAAGAGGGGAGGAGGGGTTACCTAGTGTATGCTGAATTCTCGATTCAAGCTTTTATTAATAAATGACACTTTGCTTGCTGTTTTAATCGTTCTGTGCTTTCTCAGTGGAAAGCCTTGAAGAGAAGCAGGGTGAGTGGTGGGATTCAGCCATGAAATCTCCTCCTTCAACCCACAACACCTAGGAAGGTTTGCCAAGGGCCAGAGTCTTGTCCCAGCCCATGTCTATGCTGGACAGAGAGGGTGTACTTGTTCCATTTCCTCACCTTCCCCTGAGGTCCTCTGAGGACCTGGGGAGCAACTTCAATTTAAAATCAAGTTTCATATTGAGCTTCTAGTTGTGTGTAGCTCTTTCATGGACACCCAGGAGTGACGGGACTATGTCATGAAATTATGAGCCTGGGAGTAGGGGCTTTGCCTTGGGCTAACAGTGAGAATATCCCCTGCTTAAACTGATCCATGGAAACTTGTTTAATTATCAAGCACTTTTGGAAAACTGATGACAATTTCCATAGGTAAGAAAAGTTTACAATAAAAATCCCTTGTTTGTAAACTTATCAGATTTTATTAATGGCTAGTAGTTTCTGAGGTAGGGGCAGTGTTGTGGAAAGGAAAGAGCAGCAGAATCAGGAGACTTGACTCAGGTACTTGTTCAGGTTCTGTAGTATGTTGGACTATTGACTAAGTGTCCTCATCTCTAAAATGGGGACAGTCCTTAGCCTATCAACCTCTTTAGGTTTGCTGGAAATGAGGTTTGAGTGAATAGTTAGATGACGAAGTCAGTCTGAAAATTGTAAAATGTTATATAGAGTTACATTTTAATAAGCACTGTGAAAGAAACTTCAGTATAATAATCTGCCTTTCAAAATGCAGGCATAGGGGCTTCCCTGGCGGCACAGTGGTTGAGAGTCCGCCTGCCAATGTAGGGGACACGGGTTCGTGCCCTTGTCCGGGAGGATCCCACATGCCGCCGAGTGGCTGGGCCCGTGAGCCATGGCCGCTGAGCCTGCACGTCCGGAGCCTGTGCTCCGCAACAGGAAAGGCCACAACGGTACGAGGCCCGTGTACCGCAAAAAAAAAAATGCAGGCATAAGCCCCAGACATTTCTGAGAGAAACCCTTGGAGATCTGGCATAAAAGCAGTTCAGGTAAATTACTGGAGGAACTGAAGCTCGTGGCTTCACTCCTAGAGGTAGCGGAAATATTTCCGTTTTTCTGTCTGCCCAACTTTCCTGGATACTCCATTTCCTAATCAACTTGGGGAAGCTGTCCAAGAGGCTCTGTGTACAAAACTGTGCATATTGGAGCAGTAGCTTTGCTCGAATTGCTGGGGGTGGTGACGTTTGGTAGCTGCCATTGGCAATAGCTTACAAAATCCTCAATTCATGTTATTTCTCCAAAGCTAAGCTGCCTTCACATATGAGTATAATGAACATATTATGCCATTCCAAACGTACTCAGCATGTTAGCAAAATGAATTCTTTTTCTAGAAACCACCTTAAGGACTCACGCTATTCAAATTCCAAAAAGATACTGGAAATTTTAAAAAGTGCTCTAAAATAGTGGAAAAACTTACAAATAGTCTATAAAAGAATTACCGCAGGCACAAGGGCAACAGTAAAAATGGTAGAAGACATCCCAACTGACCAAAACGTTTGCTGAATGAAACATAAAAAGTAAGATTAAAGGAGAGTAATGGGGGGCTTCCCTGGTGGTGCAGTGGTTGAGAGTCCACCTGCCGATGCAGGGGATACGGGTTTGTGCCCCGGTCTGGGAAGATCCCACATGCCGCAGAGCGGCTGGGCCCGTGAGCCATGGCCGCTGAGCCTGCGCGTCCGGAGCCTATGCTCTGCAACAGGAGAGGCCACAACAGTGAGAGGCCCGCGTACCACAAAAAAAAAAAAAAAAAAGGAGAGTAATGGGAATAAAAATAAAATTATTAAAAGTATCACAGGGAGAGTCATATACGAAGACTGTGGACTCATGGAAGGACAGGAACTTGAGGGATCAGCTTCAAGAGTAAGTGAGGAAAAAGACAGGAGCAGTGAGATGGCAGATGGCTATGTGCTCCTTGATACGGACTTTCTCTCCTATAACCTCACAAATCTTGAGGGAAAATACAAAAATCATCATGTACTACTTATTGTATTTTGATTTCTTTTAGAAGATAGTGAGAAGGGTGGAGTTTTTGGCCAGGTTCTGATTAGAGGCACCAGAAAGCCTGTGTGCGTTTAGAAGCAGAGAATGATTCAGAGAAACAGAAGAAAATAGAGACAAAATCACAGAAAGAACTCTGGATTTCCTGTGATCTTGGAATTGGGGTTCAAGGCAAATATACCAAATCTTTGATGAGGTAGATATGGTAGCTTGGTATTCAACTCCATTCTACCCTCATCCTAGTGTGTCATGCAGTTGATAGAAAGTATATAAAGACACACACACTCACAAATACACACTTTCCAGATTTCCTTGCAGCTGAGATTCTGAATATGATTTAGGTGCAGCTAATCAGATGCACAGGCATGAGATTTGGAAGGTGTAACACGGCTTTTGCTTCATTTCTGCTGCCAAGCATAGCGGTTGAGATGTTTAGTTATTCTGCAGGAGGGTTAGCAGAAGTCCCACGGTCCAGTCATTAAATACATGGGAGTCAAGAGGCAGTGCATGTTGCACCCATTTTGCTGGTGCAGGTTGTACTATATGTGGCATGTTTCTGGAGCTGGTGGCAGTAGTCATGGCTTCCAGATTGTGGCAATAGTGACATGGCTCTGGAGCCAGAAATTTCTTGACTGTATGGAGAGATAGCAGCACTCTTTGATGGCTTGGTTTTGTGATGTGGCCTTGAGAATCATTTTTTAAATTTATTTATTTATTTTTGGCTGTGTTGGGTCTTTGTTGCTGCACTCGGGTTTTCTCTAGTTGCGGCGAGCGGGGGCTACTCTTTGTCGTGGTGCACGGGCTTCTCATTGCCATGGCTTCTCTTGTTGCGGAGCACGGGCTCCAGGTGCACTGGCTTCAGTAGTAGTGGCACGCGGACTCAGTAGTTGTGGCACGCAGGCTCAGTAGTTGTGGCGCATGGGCCTAGTTACTCCGCGGCATGTGGGATCTTCCCGGACTAGGGCTCGAACCCGTGTCCCCTGCATTGGCAGGAGGATTCTTAACCACTGTGCCACCAAGGAAGTCCCAAGAGTCATTCTTGAAGGCTCAACATAGCATCTGTTTCTTCAGCCCTCCTAAATATAATTCTATACCTATTGATACCCTGTAATAAATTGCTTCCTCTTTAAACTAGCTAGAGTGGCTTCTGCTCTCTGAAACTGAACCATGACCAATGAAGGATGTAGTACCAGGAGTGCTCAGAGGCGATAGTGTTTCAAGAAAATGGGGGGATTTCCCTGGTGGCGCAGTAGTTAAGAATTTGCCTGCCAATGCAGGGGACAATGGTTCGAGCCCTGGTCCAGGAAGATCCCACATGCTGCAGAGCAACTAGGCCCGTGCGCCACAACTACTGCGCCTGCACCCTAGAGCCTGCGAGCCACAACTACTGAAGCCCACGCATCTAGAGCCCGTGCTCGGCAACAAGAGAAGCCACCACAATGAGAAGTCCGCGCACCGTAACGAAGAGTAGCCCCCGCTCGCCGCAACTAGAGAAAGCCTGTGTGCAGCAACAAAGACCCAACACAGCCAATAAATAAATAAAAATTTATTTAAAGAAAAAGAAAATAAAATGCAGAACTGGAATTGATTAGATAGCCTGATTGGATTTGAAAGCAGTGATAATTCTGTTAGTATTAGAAGATGAGATACTGGTAGTTCATGACACATAATGGCAAACCAATCAAATCATCACTGGTGGGCATCTACAATGAAGTGCCTATTGAACGCAAGGCTTGATGGTCCAAGTAGCTGCTACTACAGATTATTTGGGCACTAATGATGAACTCAAGAACTATGGAGTGGGATAACTTCTAACTGTGCTGTAGAGGTTTAAAAAAAGAAAATGGCAATCTTAGGATTTAAATTCCCAGCTCAAGAAACAGAGGACAGTAAGTTTGTATTCTCTTATCTCTTGTTGACAAAGACCCCAGACCGGTTGGAACCAGAAGGTTGATGATGCTCACTCCCACTTACCTGACCACCAACCAATCAGAGGAATGTCCACGAGCTGCTCATGCCATCTTTGAACCATTACTATAAAACTTCTCATTACCCCCTCCAGGTCAGGACAGACAGTTTTGAGGGCATTAGCCCCTTGTGGCCCCCTTTGCCTGGCAAAGCAATAAAGCTATTCTTTTCTACTTTACCCAAAACTCTGTCTCCAATAATTCAGTGTCGGGGTACAGAGGCCAGATTCGGCTTCACATAGCTGAAAATTAGAGTCTTATCCTATGGGTTTTTGAATTGCAGTATACATTGAACTCACAGCCTTTCCAGGTGTCACTTTTGGGAAAGTAAGGGCATTCGTTTGGCTAGATGAGACCTCCTAGAATAGAAATGAGGATGTTTGGGTGAATTCAGATGACTGTAAGTACTTCATCAATGAGACTTCTTTGCCCTAGAAGCATCCCTAGTTTGATGAGGCTGGTCCTGCCTTACCTGAACACCCTCAGGTTACTTGCGAGGGAATGCCAATTTTCCTCACGTACCATGCCTACCACCTCTCGTGGCTTCCAGACCTATAACTAGAGTTAGAACACAGTATGCTCCAAGGATACAAATATAAGTCTGAACTGGAAGGAGGAAATTGCAAAATTTTGCTAACTTATAATGGCAGAAATTTGGAGGATATGTGTGGGAATGTATTTTAAGGATACTATACCTTGGAGGAAGGAATGTAATTTTAGATTGGACCAAATATATCAACACCTGAATACTCACCAGAGGTTCTGGATTCAATTACTAGCTTGCCCAATTGGCAGTGGTTCTATTTGCTTGGTTGGTTGAAGCCAAGGCTGAAAATTAGCCCATAGTAAATGAAGTTGATATGCCAGATATCCTTGGTATAATGTAGAGGAAGTTCTCCAAAGGCTTAAGGAAATAGAAACATTGAAATACATTTATGATATATGATCCACTCACCTACATCCTAACCGTGTCCCCCAATAGGACCTAGGGGATGTTCTCTTCCCCAAGACATTGAAAAATACACTCATGAAAGGAGCCTTATCACTCTTGGAACATGCTACCGTGGTAGTCTTGAGTAGGCCAGAGATGAGAGATGCTGCCACTGAAAGTAATTTGCTAATTTCAATGAGAATAATGGGATCTTAGAATAGCAAAGAACAAGCAGCAGCACTTAATGACCAGAGATGGGGTGAGTATGGTGAACATGACAGAAGCATGGTCAGAGAAGTAATCTGAATGTTTCTGACCTGCAGAGAAATTTAGTAATGGCTAATTGTTCTTCAGATACTTTAGATGGAAATAGATGAGCAACCTACTAATTCCTACTTGATCCGCGTAGCCGAAACAGTTCTCTCTGGTGAATAAAGATCTAATTTGAGTTATTATGATGGAGATTCATGGCCTCTTGAAGCCGAATCCTGCCTCTGTACCCTGACACTGAATTAAATCTCGGACAGAGTTTTGGGTGAAGCAGAAAAGAATAGCTTTATTGCTTTGCCAGGCAAAGGGGGCCACAGCGGGCTAATGCCCTCAAACTGTGTGTCCCCCGACCTGGAGGGGGTACTGAGAAGTTTTACAGTAATGGTTCAAAGAGGGCGTGATCAGCTCGTGGACATGCTTCTGATTGGTTGGTGGTGAAGTAAGTGGTCGTCAGCATCATCAACCTTCTGGTTCCAGCTGGTCTGGGGTCTACGTGCGTGTGGGCAGCATACAATTAACTTCTCCCACTAGGTTGGGGTTTCAGTATCTGCAAAACAGCTCAAAGATATTGTAATATATGTCCCTCAAGGGGGAACCAGGACCCTGCCCCAAGGCTGCACTATTGTTTCTCTTGACTGTTCCTTCCTTGTCTCCACATCCCCTTCCTTCCCTGATTAGCAACTGTTTGAACCTGCTCCCTGGAACCCAGGGAAGGTCATGGAGGCCGAATGAAGCCTATTTCCTGTAATCAAGAAATGGGGGACACAGGAAGGCTTTTGTGTGCCCAGGAGCCCCACAGGGTCCTGCTCGATATGAGTCTCACCTATTTGCAGATATAAGTCAGTTCACACACCCAGAGGCCCTGGAACCCAGAGGCCCTGGAAGGGAAAGCCAGGTACCCTTGAGGAAGGACTCAGCAATACCATAAGCATGTGTTGTAGATTTTCTTCCTAGATTTCCTTTATCTTTCTAGCCAGAGGGGCCTGTGGTCATTTACCAGGGTAGCCATGCACTGGGCAACTGGAAACACTCATACTTCTCAGTCTTTTGGACACTGACTATGAGTTCACATTCATCCAGGACCAGTGTTGGGGGCAGCGGGAGAGTTTAGAACACAACGGTCATCCATTGGTTGGAGTCAGGGCTCATGGAGTTAAGAAATATAATTTTACCCTGAATCCATCTACAGTGGGTCCAGTGGATCTGCAAGTACATCATATGGTTCTTAGTTTATGAATGAATATTTGAAATAGCAATACCCAGCCACTGGCAGACCTACCACTTTTGCTCCCTGACCGGTGTAATAAGGGCTATTTATGGTAGGAAGGGCCAGGTAGAATTCACTGTATCTGTTAATACTGTATCCCTGGGGAAATCACACAGATGAGTGCCCACCAAAGATTTGAAGGATGTGTGTGTGTATGTGCGGTGGGAGGTGGTTTCTAGTACATCCTCATTTAACTTGCCTGTTTGGCCTGTGCAAAAGGTATGCAGGTCTTGGAGAATGATAGTTGATAATCAAAATTTAATAATTAATGCCAAACACGACTTTTTTAAAAGCTAGATAAATCGTAAGAAACTGCAGAACATTGGCAACACCAAGATCTTAAAAGCAGCCATAAAGAAAAGACATTATCCTCAAAGGAAGACAAACAGAATTAGAGGCTAGGAAATCTACTGCTTGGTGCTTTTGGGATGGCGGAAAAGGTATAGTTCTGATGACAGAAATGGAAGCTGCAGTATAATGTGAGATTAAGGATAAAATGCCCTTCTGCCAGTGATTGGGAGCCCAGGAATGTAGCTACCAGGATAATTTGCTTACCTGACCTCGAGGGATTCAGTGCTACAGGGCTCCTGGTGTCACATGTATCAATCTTACTTAAGATAGCCAATGAAATAGATTCTGGCTGGCAAAAGCAGAAAAAGACTTTATTGAGCTGTTGGGGCTCAAAGATGCACTAAGAAGCTCCCCCCTCAAAAAAAGGGGGGATGAAGTCTGGGCATCCACAAGCACCTTAAGTCCTACTTCGGAACCAGAGTGTTGATGTGGAGATGCCACCACTGCCACCAGAATGTATTCTCCACTTTTCCTCCTGCTTTGCTATAGATTGAGAGATTCAGGCAGAAGCATCTGATTAACCAGTCCTTGGTCACATGGCTGCAAGGGGCAGGGATTCTGGGAAAGCAAACATCTGGTCTTTTATATGTTGGGCAGAAAACTGATGAGTGGTTGTTAGGGGTGGGGAGAGAGTGGTGACTATGAAGGGATGGACCGTATGAGGGAGTTTTATGGGGTGAGGGAATTCTAATTGTGCTCTGTATTCTAATTGTGGTGATGGTCACAGGAATACATACCTGCCTTAAAAATTCATAGAATTGTACACCAAAAAGTAGTTAATTTATTGTATAATTTAAATAAATAAAACACAACTATGGTCTGATGACCAGTTGCAGAAATGAGGACTGCAGTAGCTACCCATAGTTTCTGCCTTTATCTTTTAGGTACATAATTATATAGAGTAATCAATTTATTTCCCTACTTCTCCTCTACTATTTTATATAAGGTGAGTTGATAGTAGTTAACTTTTTGTAGTCCACATGTTACAGGATATCAAGATGGGACTGAGACTGAATTAGGAGGAGTGGACATTACCCATCGATGGATCCAAGTGACCAACAGAAACTTGGATTTTCCCTTAGGAGAGATTAGTGCATTTTTGTTGGTATGAGGGAGATTTATGTTATGACAGGCAGCAGCATACCACTGATGCTATTAGTTCTTATGTAGAAGTATGGGAAGAAGGGTGTGCTGCGTGGGAAAAGAGGTGAATAACATAGATGCTTGTGGTGGACAGACTCTACAACGCACCCCCTATAACCCCTGCCTCCTGATGCTCATGCCCTGTGTAATCCTCCCCCCTTGAAAGTGCATGGGACCTGTGACTTGCCTTTAACCAACAGAATATGGCAAAGGGGATATGTCACTACTGTGAGACTATATTATTATTTTTTTTACATCTTTATTGGAGTACAATTGCTTTACAATGGTGTGTTAGTTTCTGCTTTATAACAAAGTGAATCAGCTATACATATACATATGTTCCCATATCTCTTCCCTCTTGCGTCTCGCTCCCTCCCACCCTCCCTATCCCACCCCTCTAGGTGGTCACAAAGCACGGAGCTGATCTCCCTGTGCTATGCGGCTGCTTCCCACTAGCTATCTATTTTACATTTGGTAGTGTATGTATGTCCATGCCACTCTCTCACTTCATCCCAGCTTACCCTTCCCCCTCCCCGTGTCCTCAAGTCCATTCTCTACATCGGCGTCATTATTCCTGTCCTGCCCCGAGGTTCTTATTATATAAGACGCTACCTTGCTAGCAGACTTGCTTTAGAAACTCTCCTTGCTAGACTGATGAAGTAAGTGGCCATTTGAGGGCAGCCCACATGGCAAGGTTGGGCAGCCTGAAGAAGTTGAGGGCAGTTGCTGGGAGCTGAGTAAAGCCTCTAGGAGCTGAGGGTGGCCTCCAGGAGACCACCTACAAGAAGCTGGGGCCTCCAGACCTATAACCATATGGAAATGATTTCTGTCAATAGCCTGAGTGAGCTTGGAAGTGGATTCTTCCCCAGTTAAGCCTCTACATGAGAACCAGCTTGGCTGACACCTTGGTTTTGCAGCCTTATGAGATCCTAAGCAGAGGACCCAGCTAAGCTGAGCCCAGAGGCCTGACGCATTGAAATGGTGAGATAATGTGTGTTGTGATAATTTGTTACACAGCAAGAGAAGGCAAATATAGTGCTCGATGTCCATTCCAGCCTCTTAGTGTGCCTTCCTGTACTGCAGGGGCTAAAAAGCTAAGAGTACATTTCCCAGATTCCCTTGCAACTAAAATTCTGGAGATATTACAGGCCAATGAGATGCACACTCGTGAGACTTAAATGGCAGAAGGAAGGTGGAGACTAAGTTTTTGCCATTTCTGCTGGTAAACATGGTTGTTCAGATGTTTGGTTGTTCTATTGCAATTTAGTCACTAGCTTGTGGGTGCTGAGAGGCAGGATGCTTGGCATCCATTTTGCTGGTACAAATCATAGCAGGTGGAGCGTGGTTCTGGAAGTAGCAGCTGTAGTGCTGGCTTTTCATCATGGAGTAGGAAGTAGCAGTTTCCTAACAGCAGAACAATTAGCAACTCCCTTGGTGGCCTGGTTCTGTGGTATAGTCTTGGAAATTGTTCTTGAAAGCTCAATTTAGAGTCAGTCCTCTGGATAATTCTGTAAGCCACTTAATATCTGGTAATAAATCTTTTCCTGCCTAAACTAATGAGAATTAACTCTGTTCTCTGCAACTGAAACTTAACTAATATAGGAGGGAAGTCCTCAAGTGATAACTGAGTTAAGTATAAAAGTACATCATAATAAATAATAGTAAGATCTTTAAGTAAGCCATTCTTCATATTTATTTAACAGATTTTTAACATTTTTTTATAAAGACCAGTAAAGCCACCTTAACAATTTAATGCATAAGGTATAATGCACTAGTTCAGTGTGACACAACTACATAAAATTTTAAACATTAAGAACAACCCATTTGCTTAACAAGATAGCAACTACAAAACTATGTGTTCAGCTTATGTCTCCTGCAGACTCAGAAAATAAATGTTCGTCTTTTTAACTTGCATTTATAATCTTTCTGCAATTCAGAAATCTTTAGGTATTCAATTTTAATTAATCTAGGCTAAAATACAATACTAAGTAATCTTCAATATTCTGATTTAAAAATCACCAAATATTAATAACATATGTTCTTAAGAAAGTATCTTTTTTGTAAATACAATTGACAAAATGTTCAACAAAGTATGTGCAATAGTGCCTTTGTATATAAGCATAGAGCCTTGTGTCTTTATAGGGCTACTGTAGTGTAATTTAACAATCATTGCTTAATAGCAGATGTGTGATAGTTCACATATAAACTATTAACTAAACTCTAAAATTTGGACATGTTTCAGGCAAATAATTTCTGAGAAAAGGCACAGATGTTTATTTACCAACCATCTCTTTAAGTGGTAATTTCCTTGAGAAGACAAAGTTGACAAAATAATTTTCAAGACACTACTAGTAAGTGTTTGGCCAAGCTCAATTTACAAAATTTTCAAAGGGTCAACTTGAAAATTCTTGAATATCTCTGAAAATAACATATCCTGTGGTGATGAAGCCCTCTGTGTTAGGCTTCTTTCACAGTGGATTCTTGCCAAAGGCTGACTATCCCAATTCTTTTCCAGAAAGGGAGACTTCTTGGGTTGTCCTAAAGGATATCTGCCCTTTCATTGTTTCAAATCTGAAAAGTCAAAAGGCTTAAAACCAAAGTCTTTTGTGAAGAAAGAAGCTCCAGTGGATGACTTCTCCCCACAATTTCCTAAATCAACTGATTAATAAATTGTTCTTATCAGAAACAGCACAGAAGATTGGATAGGTGTGTTTTTTTTCTTTAAAGTGCTAACAAAGCCCATTATCTCTAAATGAACTTTCATTGTAATGACTGAAATATAAGCAGCATAAAGTATATAGAAATTATACATCTAAATCAAATAGATTACAACTTTTTAGATAGATGCCAAAATTCTATACATTATCTTAACAATCATTACGCACAAGTACAGGCATACCTTGGATGTTGCAGGTTTGGTTCCAGATCACTTCGATGAAAGCAAATATTGCAATAAAGCGAGTCACATGAATTTTTTGTTTTCCCAGGGCGTACAAAACTTACGTTTACACTATAGTGTAGTCTATTAAGTGTGCAATAGCATTATGTCTAAAATAATGATGTACATACTTTAATTAAACATTTTATTGCTAAAAAATGCTAACCATCACCTAGGCCTTCAGTGAGTCCTATTAGTAACATCAAAGATCACTGATCATTTAACTCTTTTGTCATTTACAGACAGTAAATGGGTGCACTCTGATGCTTTTGCAAAAATGTTCCTATAAAAGGGTTTCATCTTCAAGGAATTCATGGAAAAGACTCTGACAGGTACAGGTTTCTGGTAACTGAGTATACTGCTGAACTGAATGAATAAGCATTTTCAGAACTCTAGTGGAAAACTGATGAATTCATAAAAGTGCTAACAAAAGATCAAGATGAAAAAAAAATTAATTACATGGGACTGAGTGAACTGATGAGGATGATTATAATTTTTGTGACTTTCTGTTTGAATAATAATAAAAAAAATCCCACAAGGAAAAAAAAAAAAGACCACAGATCACCATGACAAACATAACAATAATGAAAAAGTTCCAAATATTGCGAGAATTACCAAAATGTGACACAGAGATGCAAAGTGAGCAAATGTTGTTGGAAAAATGGCACTGATAGACTTGCTCAACGCAGGGTTGCCACAAGCCTTCATTTTCAGTAAAACTGTAGTATCTGTGGGAATTCCCTGGCAGCCCAGTGGTTAGGACTCTGCGCTTTCACTGCCGAGGGCCTGGGTTCAATCCCTGCAGGCAACTAAAATCCTGCAAGCTGCAGCAGCCAAAAAAACCCAAAAAACAAAAAACAAAAAAATGTAGTATCTATGAAGCGCAATAAAGTGAAGCACAATAAAAATATATACTTTACGAACTTGCCAGACTAATACAATAATTCAGTCTATCTAATGTAACTTAAAATATGACTGGTGAAAATCCAAAATCTAAAACTAGAACCAAAGCAGTCTCAAGCTACTCTGAGACAAATGCCACAAAGAGCAGTGCTTGGAATTTCAAGTAATTTCTCGGTCTAATGAGAGACCTGTACACAGTTAATTGTACTGTTTATTAACCCTTCTGCATTGGCTGGCTTTAACCAGCTCAAATCCAAATCCAAAATCGTTTTTCCTTGTATCGGCCCAGAGTTTTGAGTTCTTTATTTTTATCAGTAACAGAGCCACAAGTGTGTCAGCAGCTTCTGAACTGCTCAGGTAGGGAGAAGATAGAATTCATTAAAAAGCCATTTATTATTAGAAGACTGAATGAGATTAACTTTAAAAAGTTAATATTATTTCAGTTAGATAACGTGAAAATGAGGTTCCCATATGGTAATCTTCTAGATAATTAAGGCTACAGATCTAAGAGCCTGCTTTTCTAAAGCATTCTAATAGGACTGAGGCAATTTGGAAAGTAGGATTTATCAATATGATGTGTCAGCATCACTAACACTCAAACATAACACCACATTTTCAAAAATCATCAGTAATTCATATGTAAATAGCAGCACAAACTAGTAATTTCCTTGCTAAAAGTGATATGGTGGTGCCCTCTGGTGGTAAAATTTAGCATTTAGCATACTCCCCCTGATATTGCATACCTTGTGAAATATAAAAAGTATATTTGTATTAGAGAATATCAAAATTAGATAACACCACAAAGGAATGAATCATTGTGCTTCCAAATATCTTCTTTTTCACCTTCAAATACATTGGTAACAAGAAAATCCCTGATCCCTACTCCTAGAAATCAAGCTGACACCTATGAGAATCTTGGTAAATGTCTATAATAAGCAATTCCTGTTAAAAGATTTACTTCCTGGTTCTAGAACTTAACTGAGAGGTTTTTGCATTTTCTAGTTTGGCTTTTAGATCTATGGATTTCTCAAAAAACTTCACCAATGCTGGTTCATTCAACAAAGAGGCGAGAATCTGTTCAAATGCAAATGACCACTGAGGTTCCTCCCTGAGAGAGGAGGGATCTTTCTCTAAGTGGCTCTCTGTTTGCCCCTCACTGGGTCCTCCAGAAGCACAGACTGCACCAGACAATCCTTTGGTTGATGACGCAGGGTTATGGAGTTTCCTTCCAACTTCTTCCATCCTGAGCAAAAGGCTGGTTACAACCGCAATGGCTTGATATAATGACTCTTCTTCAGGGTCCCCGTGAAATAAGTTATATAGTGTCTTTGAAAACTGAATAAATTGTGACTAGAAGACACAAGTTAGAAATATCACATTTGATATCAGACTTAGCAAATATCAGGAGAACTTAGAAGTGAATAGTCTTCTATTTAGAATTTGTACCATGTAACCTTCACCACAGAAGTGATAAGAACTGATGATTAATCCACAGACAAATCTTGATTCTAGAAAGATGGGTATGAACCACGAAAGAAAATTCCACTTAAGACTTCTCATCTGTTGCCTAATAACAGTAAATTATATACATATATTATATATACAATAATTCTTGGACAGTATCTGCCAGCATTCCATCAATGTTAGGTGGTACTTTTAATTAGGCAAAGTCCCATATTTCCTTACATGTAAATCATTCATTCATTAACCAATCTTAATGAACAGATTAAGAATGAGTTCCCCTTGATCTCCCCAAAGGGCTAGAGTAGGCAGCTCAACTAGGATGACTTAAATATAAGGAAGAATGTTTTGGGACCTATCTAGTAGTACAAGGTAGCTCTAAGGAGCCCATTTGGACATGTTTCTCTTTAAAGGCTAAGGTGGGGCCCAAGTAAAGAAATAACCTGGATTGTCCGCTAATTGCCTCTAGATAATCCATAGACATTCCTAGAAGATGTTTGTCAATTAAAAAAGAAACTATTCCAACACAAAAGTCCTATAAGTCAATCATGCTACCAGAAAAGTTTATATGTAAATAAAAAGCAAATAAAAAAGATAAACTTCATAAAAATGTATTGTACCATACTTTAAGTTTTATTTCTCTTTCTTTCTTAGTCTGTAATACTGTTTATTTATTAAAAATTTAGAATAAATATATCATGGTTAATTTTAAAAAGTACTTATTTAACTATCAAATTACCTAGTCCACTGAGAAAAACTACGCTATTTCATATTTCTCATTTTGGTAAAGTTCTGGGAATCCTCAGTATCTATACCAAAAGATTAAAAAATTTTTTTTAATTTATTTTTTGGCCACGCCGTGTGGCATGCGGGATCTTAGTTCCCCGATCAGGGATCAAACCTGTGCCCCCTGCACTGGGAACGCAGAGTCTTAACCACTGGACTGCCAGGGAAGTCCCTATACCAACAGATTTTAATTAAAAAAATATAAGAACATATAATGACTGAATAGTGTGTAAGAAAGAGATGGATTTAGAATTGTGTCAATAGGGCTTCCCTGGTGGCGCAGTGGTTGAAAGTCCGCCTGCTGATGCAGGGGACACGGGTTCGTGCCCCGGTCCAGGAAGATCCCACATGCCGCGGCGCAGCTGGGCCCGTGAGCCATGGCCGCTGAAGCCTGCGCGTCCGGAGCCTGTGCACAGCAACGGGAGAGGCCACGACAGTGAGAGGCCCGCGTATCGCAAAAAAAAAATAGAATTGTGTCAATAGTAGTCATTAATACTGTCTGAGCAGGTTTAAGATGATTAGGAACTAGGGTGTGACCTATTTTAATTATTATTCCCACTACCTAGCATTGGGCATGTCATCTAGTAGGCACTAAGAAATGTTTACTGAATAAGTGAACATTTCTAATAAAGCGGGAAATAAAAAACACTGAAATATATGTTATACACACATCTTTTCTATAGGTACAAATGTCACAGCAGAGGACTGTAATGAAACTCTAGATGCATTTAAATGTTTACAGTAGAAAATCATTTAAAAATTTACTCCCACTCTTCTATACTCATTTGAAACTTACAGAGATGATGCATAGATTATTTATTTTTGTAATAGCATGTTAGCTATTTTAGATTTGGATACACCCACATTCATTTATACAAAAACACACAAGTAAACCAGAATTTTTCTTTGAAAATACTATACCTGATTCATTCTTGGTAAATCCTTAATGTTTTCTTCTTTTTTCAAAAGCTCATCTTGCCATTGACTTAGATATGCTTGAATGTCAACTTTTTCTTTTCCTCAATGAGGGGAATAAAACCATTTCATAATGAACAGCCCATTATATTTTCCCAAATCCCCAAAAGAACAATTTTGATCGAAAGATATTTCATTGAGATATAAGATTCCACACTTTTTACTCCAGAAATTGATCTGACTATACTTTTTATTTCACTCACTGGCTCTCAAAATACATTCTCCACTTCCGTTAAACTAAAACTTTTACTTTGGAAAGGTTGGGGACTAGAGGAAGAAGGATGCCTTTTAGATTAAACAGTACATGATGTAAATTTCATGTAGATGTTCTCATGCATACCACTAAGTTTAAAATAGCTTCTATATGATGTTCTTAGCATGCAGTTACCATAGCATACTATGGTGAGTCTTTTTCAAAAATTCAAAACAGTACTTATTCATTCATTCCTTTGAAGAGTTTAATCACAATGATATTAATGGGACTTTATTAATAATTATTTAGATCTCTTAGAAAACTAGGATATACTGAACAACCTGGCAAAGTTATCATATTTAAGCAGATCTTCAGCAATTATTTTTTAACTAAATGTTACTCAAAAACATAAAAAGAATGATGGACCTTTGGAGAACAATTTGACAACCTCTATCAAAATATTAAATGTACATATTCTTTGTTATCCAGCATTCTCATACCTCTATGAATTTATCCTATCCTAAAGAAATATGTGCAAAAGTATTATAAAATGTAAGTATAAAAATGTTTGTTGGAGAATAGTTTGCAATATAATTAATTGGAAACAACCTAAATGTTCATCAATATTGAGCTAGTTACTGAAATAAATGATGGTACAACCAAACAGTGGAATACTCTGCACCCATTAAAAGGAATAAGACAGATCCAAATGTACTGACATGAAAAGATGTCCATGATATACTACAAAATCAAAAAAGCAAATTGTACAACAATATTTATGAAATGTTTCTTTTTTAAAAGAGAGATGTCTATATTTGTTTATACATCGAAACAGGTCTGGAAAGAATACAGACCAAAATGTTTTCACATTTACTTCAGGGTGGGGTTGGGTGAGGGTATGAGGATTTCTGTACCACTTAGATTCCTTTTATAAGGATTATCTATTACTTATGTAATTAAAATTAATATTTTCAAATAATAAAATTAAATAAATACAGGTCATTTACAGTTGTATTTTCTATAACTTCTGAGACTTAAGTATCAAGAGAAGAACAAGAAATTGTTAAACTAAAACAAAGGAACTGAAAAAGCTCTCAGGACAAATCAATCAATAGACTTTAAAAGGAATCCACGTTTCCCCTTTGTGTAGTTAACCCTATTTACAAAAACAATAATTTAAACTAAATGATACTCCTAGATCATATACCTTTTTCAGGGCTGTTTTTTGCTGACTCTGCTTCCTTCTCCTTTGCAGGCTTGGAAACTAGAGGAAAAGAGGACAATTGCATTTTGTAAAATATTTAACAAATAGCTTTTGAAAGTAAAATAATATTTTATATAAAGACTTATAAGCACACTTTATGTTCTTCAATTCATCAAACCAATTATAGCTAACCTGACCTCCTATCATTAGATGGCAAAGTATTCAAGAACTTTAAAAAGAACACTGGGGAAAAATCCATATACAAAATCTCAGGGCTTCCCTGGTGGCGCAGTGGTTGGGAGTCCACCTGCCGATGCAGAGGACACGGGTTCGTGCCCCAGTCCGGGAAGATCCCACATGCCACGGAGCGGCTGGGCCCATGAGCCATGGCCGCTGAGCCTGTGCGTCCGGAGCCTGTGCTCCGCAACGGGAGAGGCCGCAACAGTGAGAGGCCCGCGTACCGCAAAAAACAAACAAACAAAAATCTTAGAAGGAAGTATACCAAATGTTAAGTATTTATTTCTGGGTGGTATGTGGTATTTTCTTCCTTGTGATTTTCTTCGAATTAAATTGTATTACTTCTTTTATTAGGGAAAAAAAAACACACACCGGAAGTCAAAAGACTCAGCTACTAGTCCTGATTGTGGTAAAACCTCATTGAAAACTCTTACACGAGTCACTTCTCCTTTCTTGGCCTCAGTGCCCTCTATATAATTAAGGGACTTGACTAGATGATTTGTAAGGTCACTTCAAACACTAACATACAGTAACATAAACATACATTAATAAGAACTTATCCCTCTTTAAGACATTCATATTTATGAAAAAGAAGCAAAAGACACAAAAATTAGCTCATAACCCTTCCAAATTATGTCTTGGAGACAGACTCATCCCGGTCTCCTACACCTACAGTGATTTATGATAAGTATTCACTGTTTGAATAATAGCTATGACTTTCAATCATCAAAGATTCTATTGTCTTCATCGCATTTTAACAAGGCATAAAAAATGGTTGGATACCTTTTAGAAATTTCTGCTACAGAAGTAGAAACGAAATGCATTTTCTTTCTAATTCTCCAGTAAATAAGAAATTCCATAAATCAAAACCCAAAATGTAGTTTAGTTAATCAGTCAAATATTTATAGAGTACTTACCATGCATTTAGGACTGTGCTAAGTGTTATGGTAGCACAAAAGAAGTATAAGGTATAATTAACCCAAATTTTACTAGTGGTAGCTGGGTAAAGAATGTTTAAGCCAGAAAGACCTCTGGGTGACTAATAATCAAAACAGATAAATTTATTTATTTATTTAGGCTGCACCAGCTCTTAGTTGCAGCATGCAGGCTCTTAGTTGTGCCATGTAGACTTCTTAGTTGCAGCATGCGGACCTCCTAGTTGTGGCATGCAGACTCTTAGTTGCAGCATGCATGCGGGATCTAGTTCCCTGACCAGGGATTGAACCTGGGTCCCCTGCATTGGAAGCAGGGAGTCTCACCCACTGGACCACCAGGGAAGTCCCAAAACAGATAAATTTAAAACAGATATTTACCATGGAGCTGACTGAAATAAAGTAATTCTTCCTTGGAAAGTTCATCTCCCTTTGAAGGGTCCTTATACTTCACTTCAGTATAAGCTGAAAACAGATAACCCAAATCACATTTATAACAATGAGGGACAGAAACGAGTCCTATAATAGATCAATTAAATCTGGGGGCAGAGAATCAACAAAGGGTCCCTGTCAAAGAAAGACATATGTGAAGAAATGTGGAAGTAGTATTACTCTACCGTATAGCAAATAACAAGAAGTACTTGATCACTTTGAGTTCTATTATTTTTCCAAATTTCTTGCTTTTTAATAGTTTTCCAAGAGCCACTACAAGTTGAAATTTAAAAATATGGGTTAATCGGGTATACTCCAATATAAAATAAAAAGTTTCTAAAAATGTTTAAAAAATCTGGCACTTGGGAATCTCTGAAAACGTGACCTCAGTCATTTAAAAACGTCTTTAATAAGAAGGAAAACACGAAGTTGAGTGCTCTAACAGATACACAGTGTTTTTTCTATTTTTGATCCTTCTATTGAAAGCGTACTCATTCCATGGCAATAGTAGACATTCTAATTTGACTTGACAATGTAAAGTCCTTCATAGTTATTATTTGGTTTGTCTTTTGTTTTAAATGCTGTGATTGTGACTTGAGTTTGTGAAGGGTTAAAGATGGCTTTTAGATTTCTGGTCTGGTAAAGAATGGTTCCCAGCTATCCTGGGAAGGCTCTAAAAGATCTTAGGTGTAGCTTTAGACAAATTATGAGGTACTTTTTTTTTTTTTTTTGTGAATCACCCGATCTAAGCTAAAAGGTACTTTTGCAATGTTCCTTTGAAGTCTAAGACTGGTTTCCCAATTATGGATCAGGCCTGGAAAAGGCTGCCTCTTAAGGTCAGAGGGAAATAATTAAGTAAAGTGGAATGATGTGGTAACATTAAGGCAGTATGGTAGAATAGAAAGAAACCTGTGCTTTGGAGTCAGACTTCAGTTTGAATCTCAGCTAACCAATTTATTAGCTATGTGATCTTCAGCAAATTTAATCTTTCCCTTAGTTTCCGTATCGTCAAAATTGGAAGGATAATACCACCTTTCAAGGATATCATGAGAACTAAATAAAAGAATGCACGTAAAGCAAACACCTCGACAGAGCAAGTGCTCAATAAATGGTAGCTTTTATTTTGCTTCCTTTTTTTAAAAAAAATATTTATTTTTAGCTGCATTGGGTCTTCGTTGCTGTGCACAGGCTTTCTCTAGTTGTGGTGAGCGGGGGCTACTCTTCGTTGCAGTGTGTGGGCTTCTCATTGCGGTGGCTTCTCTTGTTGCGGAGCACGGGCTCTAGAGCACAGGGTCAGTAGCTGTGGCACGCGGGCTCAGTAGTTGTGGCTCACGGGCTCTAGAACGCACGCTCAGTAGTTGTGGCACATGGGCTTAGTTGCTCCGCGGCATGTGGGATCTTCCTGGACCAGGGCTCAAACCTGTGTCCCCTGCATTGGCGGGAGGATTCTTAACCACTGCACCACCAGGGAAGCCCTATTTTGCTTCCTTTTCCAAATGTTTAATATCCCTGTTGCCTGGTCTCATTTTTCTGAATAATTTGTAGTATTTCACAAGTTTAGCAGTTTGTCTAAAGTTAAATTCAACTCTCTAATAACAACAACAACAATAAAAATTCAACATTATGACAATATTCAAATGATAGATAGTTCCTACACACAAACTACTTATCATTAAATTGATTGAACACTAACAGGAAGGAAACTTGTGAACCCATCTGTTGCACAGAAACTCTTCCATAGATGTCAGTGTAACTATATATCAGCAAAAATATTGCTAATATGATCCATGGGCCACAATGAAGCAATGACCTTATATCATATGGAAAATTACGTTATTTGTTAAAATGGAATGATATCTGTAATTATATCTGTTAAAATGGAGTCAACTCCTATATATCACTAACAACTGTTAAATTCTTACCTGGAGGAATATGCAGCTTAAAAAGCACCTTAAGCTTCTCAGTAAAACTTCCATTGTACATTATGTCTGTTCAATAAAATTAAATTGCAAATAATCACAGCCAAAGAACATTCAATCAATTCCAGCAACACAGATTAATTAAGACACAGATACTAGCCAGGAATTAGGATTCAGAAATCTTCTGTTACTTAAACTAACTGTTAAACAACTACCCAGTAGGCCAGATTCTCTCCTTGAAGTATATAAGCAAAATACCCTTTATCAGAGGGATAAATAAAATGCTCTTCTGCTGAACTCTTTCCCCCAATCCCAATCTAAAATTTACTTTTTCTTTTGAATGAGGCCTTATGCTTCATCTGAGGAGAGAACTCCTCTTCAAGGGGCAATCCCTGATAAGAAAGCATGCTAGGTTGTCTGGAAAAGCAAAGGAATGATATAACCAGTGGACTATCTACAGGCACAAAATGTTCATTGAATATTTCTCTACCACTTTTCTAGGCTATGTGGTTGGATTTTTACTGAGGGAGAACGTCCTCCTGAAGAATCCATGTGCCTGAAGGTGGGAAAATCAGGACATTCTCTTCCTTCATGTTAACCATTAAATCATTCACATCTAACAGCTTGTTTTTCTGGGAGGGTTGAGGCAAAATGAGATGAATATATTTAGACTTAGCAAAAAACAAAGAAAATGGTCCAGTTATTGCTAAAGTTGGAGACAATGTAAATCTGATAAAAAATCTGATATCAGGCTGATAAAATCTGACTAAATTGGCAATGATAGGCAGTACTAAGTATTTCTAGGGGTACCTTTATTTTTTTGCTTTAAAAAAGATTATTGGACATCATCCTACCAATTGCAGAGGAGAATTCTTTGAAGTTTATAAGGCAGTCGGAGTTTTCATCCAACAATCTGAATGTCCATAAAGCTAGTGAGTCTCTGTTTGCAGAATGAGCCCAGGGACTCAACAAGTGATACAACACTCTGAACTGCTGGCAGTCAATCTGATACTGTTCCAAATATGGCAGACTAGGATCATGGTGCTTCAATACTGGAGAACTCAAACACCAATAGTAAGAAAAAAACAACTCTCTCTATTTAAGAAATGGAAAAAAAAAAAAGCAAAGTCATTATATCAGAAAAAGTAACTATAAGATTTTTTTCTTTTAAACATGTCTACTAAAGTAATTAAAGATAAAACAGTTGAACAGTTGTGGTAAAATTCTGCTAAGAATATTATTTTTCATTTAAAGAAGGAAAACAGTACCTTAAAGATGACATAAAGTTCATCCAATTCATGAAGGCTCAATTTCACATCTTGTGATACAACACGCAACTTTAAAAGGATTAAAAGCAATTTAGAATTTAACACTTCAGCATAGAAATTCTCTTTGAATCCATTTAGAAATCTCCCTCTGCCAGAATAAAATATATTTTTTTAACGGAATAACAAAGTAAATGTACCTATTTTTCCCTTTTAAAAAGTTGTACAGAGACTATAGCTCAGTTCTATTCTGATATGTAATTTGACCTTCATCTCTTCATATCCAGAGATAACTGCCAAAGGACAGCCACTTAATGTCTATAAATATAAGCAACAATATTCTATAGTTTTTTTCCATATATTCCTGTCTTGCTATATAAGCAATCTGTCAAGTCACCACATGGGGTTGTCATTAAACACTTCAAAGTCACTGGGAGATGTACATTCCCTCTCTGTGCCAAAAAACGTAATCTATCCCAGAGCATAGAAAAATATGATTTGTTCCAAAATCCATTCTATGACGTGAGCACAATTCTAATATGAAAACTAAAGTTAGCACACACACACTATAAGCCAATGTCACTTTAACACAGATATAAAGAACCAAGCTAAACTATTTAGGAAAACTATCAAAGCAGAATATTAAAAGAATAATACAACACGAACAAATAGGACTCATTTCAAGAATCCAACGGAAGTCTAATATTAGGAATTCTTTAATGTACTTTACTACATTAATAAATATAACCTCAAGATATGGAAAAGTTATTTGATCAAAGTTAACATTCAATATAGATTTTTTTTAAATGTCCCAAATCCCTTAACCTAGAAACTGAATGAAACTCCTTAATTTGCTAAAAGGCATCCTTCAAAAATCAACAGCAAATATCATACTTAACAATAAAATACCAGAGGCACTTCTATTAAATTCCAGAATGAGACAAGGAAGGCTGCTTCCACTGCTATTATTTAATACTTCTCTGAAGGTCCTACCCATTACAATAACACAAAAAAACTGAAAACAGGTATGTATATTAGGAAGGGTCAAAACTCTAAGACTAGAAATGATATGCTTGTCTATTCAGAAATTCAACTGAAAAAAATTAGAATTAATGAGAGTCAGTAAAACAGCCACTTAAAAAAGCAACATGTGCAAATCAATGGCTTTTACATATACTATAATAAACAAATTAGAAAATGTAAAGAAAAAAGATCTCATTAATATTAGTAACAAAACCATAAAATATATAGGAGTAGACAAACCCAACAAGAAATGTGTAAGATCTATATGATGAAAACAATAAATGCTTACTAAAGGACATTTAAAAAGACATCATTAAAATGGATATTAAAAAGGAATATTAAAAGCCTTACCAGATTTCAAAATGGACTATAAAGCCACAATAATTAAAACAGTGTGGGGCTTCCCTGGTGGCGCAGTGGTTAAGAATCCGCCTGCTAAGGCAGGGGACATGGGTTTGATCCCTGGTCTGGGAAGATCCCACATGCCACGGAGCAACTAAGCCCGTGCGCCACAACTACTGAGCCTGCGTGACACAACTACTGAAGCCCACGTGCCTAGAGCCTGTGCTCGGCAACAAGAGAAGCCACCGCAGTGAGAAGCCCACCCACCACAAGGAAGAGTAGCCCCCACTCACCGCAACTAGAGAAAGCCCGCATGCAACAACAAAGAGCCAACGCAGCCAAAAATAAATAAATTAATTAATTAATTAAAAAAAAAAGAAACAGTTACAGAAAAAAAAGAAACTACAGAAATAAACCCATATTAGCATATGAAAAAGGCAGAGTAGAGTACAGTAACGATGGAGTATTCAATAAATGGTATTCAAATAATGGGCTATTTCAGTTGGAAAAAAATACCATTAGAGTCCTATATCACACTATAAACAAAATATATACTTTACGTGTATTCAAGATCTAAATGTTAAAAAAAAAGCAGGGCTTCCCTGGTGGCACAGTGGTTAGGAATCTGCCTGCCAATGCAGGGGACACAGGTTCAAGCCCCGGTCTGGGAAGATCCCACATGCCGCAGAGCAACTAAGCCCATGCGCCACGACTACTGAGCCTGCGCCCTAAAGCCCGCAAGCCACAACTACTGAAGCCCGTGCGCCTAGAGCCCGTGCTCCACAACAAGAGAAGCCACTGCAGTGAGAAGCCCACGCACTGCAACAAAGAGTAGCCCCTGCTCGAAGCAACTAGAGAAAGCCCGCGCGCAGCAACAAACACCCAACACAGCCAAAAATAAGTAAATAAATTAATTTTAAAAAAACAAAGCAATACCAGTACTATAAGCCAATATGAGAAAGTATGTTTATAAATTATATAATTTTATATGGGGAAGGCCTTGCTAAGTTTGACATGAAACCCACACAATATGTAAAAAAAAAAAGAGATTTGACTACATAAAATTTTGAAAGTTATATACTCTGAAATACATCATAATACACCATAAAAATTAAAGAAACAACAAGATTGGGGGAAATGTTAGCCACAAATATAATTGACAAAGAATTAATACCACTAATATTTTTAAAATGTGACGCTAGTGGGAGTGTGGGGAAAAAGGCATTCTTACACACTGTTGGTGGGATTATAATTTGATACAAATCTTTTAGAGGATAATTTAGCAGGACCTGTCAATGTTTAAATACTCTTACAAATGTGTAAGATTAGATATACAGCTGACCCTTGAACAACTCGGGGGTTAAGGGTGCTGACCTTCCACACAGTCAAAAATCTGCATATACTTTACAGTTGGCCCTTCATATCCATGGTTCCACATCTGCAGATTCAACCAACCATGGATCTTGTAGTACTGTAGTACATGTTTATTGAAAACAATCCACATGTAGGTGAACCTGTGCAGTTCAAACCCATGTTGTTTAGATAACATATTACTTGCAAAAGCGAAAAAACATTAAAATGAAAGAGAGAGAGAGGGAGACCTACTAAATGCACATCAACAAGGAATAGTTATGTAAAGTATAGCATACCCATACTGTGGTATACTATTCAGTGCATTAAGAAAAGCGAGGTATGCAATAATATGCAATGACCATGATATAGCTCTGAGTGAAAAAAGTTGCAGAACAAAGTAACTGGTATGATCTCATTTGAAAAGCTATATTGTCCCCCTCCCCCCCCACCACATACACATTTATATCTATAGATATTTAGAAAAAAGATCTGGAAGGATACATGCCAAATCATTTTAATGTTGGTTACTCCTGGGGTAGGAAACTTCTACTTTTTTACATTTCTATAATGTTTGAATTATTCACAATGAGCATGTATTCAGAAATGTTAATTTTCCCAGATTTGTATCTCTGAGGACTTAACCTTTAAGCAAGTAGGTTTACAAAAACAATACATGCTCATGATAAAAGCTCAAACAGCACAGAAGGATTCATACAGCAAAGTAAAACACTCTCTCTTCCAACCAGAAATCTATTAATCCCATTCACCAGAAGCAACCAGTATTAACAGCTTCTAATGTAGTCATCCAAATACTAAAAAGGAGTACTTAAAACACACTGTTTATTCCTTTTTCACTTTATCTTGGGTATCCAAGGATAATAATACATATTAGCAGCCTAGAGTACTATGTAGGTCAGCTGTTCTTATTGATGAAGCACATCACAAATATGTTATGCTTAAATGCCTACATCATAGCATTCAATATTAAAGGTCACATAACACAAAACATGTTGGAAAACCAATGTTTCAACCAGAAGAAAATCACTTATTTCCTCTCAAAAAATTTACAGTAAGCTAAGCTGTGGCAAGAATCTAGCTCAAATGTATAGTTATTTTATTTTCTTAACATGAAATGATAATTTTTAAATGAAGTTCAGGAAAAAAATGTTACTCCAATTGGTTTTCCCCCATTGGGTGGATACTCACCACATTCTGCTTTGTTGTTTCCTCTAGGGTCTGTATCACATACAACCTATTTCGACAGCGCATGCTGTATATATCTTCATAGCGAATATTCCCATATTTCTGCAAAAAATATGATTTCAGTGGATACTCATTCATAATAAATATCCACTTTTCTTACAATTGAATTTCATCAGATTCAATTCTCAGAGGCCTTGGTTCTATTCCTAGCTATTTTCCCAACTTGTTCAGTGATTATGCAAATTTTCACCTCCCACGTTTCAGTTTTTCTGTACAGGAGAGGATTCCATCTACTATGGGTCTAGACTAAGTACAAGAACACTGGTAAAATTCTTAGTTTCTAAGAAGAGAATATTTTTCACCTTTTTATGCAGCGATAGATATTTAAAAGTGGTCATTATTTGTAAAACTATGTGAATAGTTTCATTTAATGAAAAGCAAACTGAAGCAGAGGAAGCTATATAACGTAGGAAGAGTTCATAGAACTCATTTTTAAAGTGAAGTCAGATTTTACATTACTACATCTTTACATGTATTATTATCTTACTCTTAATATACCACTAGAGATATAACTATAGTATCTATCATTTTAAATATGCTATGTAATTATATTTATGGTATAAGAAAAACTTACCTCATTTGACTCTCTAATCAAATCTGTAATATCCACTCTAATATGACTGCTTTTTTCATCACTTACATTTGAACCCTGCTGCACACTTGAAGGCAACGGGCTATCCTTATTAGTGACATTGTCAAAGAACCTATCCAAAAGTGACAGTAATACAAGAATCAGTAGAAGTAAAATACAGAGAAAATGACAGCTAATTTCTCCCTAGTTCGAGATTAATTTCTACCGAGAGGACAAGAGACAGTCTTATGAGGGAGGAGAATTTGAAGATGGTTGGGAATTATGAGGACATGGGAGTGGGAAATGGGATGGTGCTGAAATGACTTCAGAGGTGGGGAGGAGAGCATGGGGAAGCAGATAGGCTCAGAGAGTTCTCAGAAAATACCACATGGCCCAGTAAGGGTGGAATATACGGTATGTAGAGGCACGTGAGGAGAAATAATTTAAGAAAGATACATTGAGGCCTTAACACTGAGAGTTCTAAATACCAGAGTGAGGTGTTTATACTTTATTCTGTACATAAATGGGATTTGATGCACCATTACAAGTTACCCAAATATTCATATATTCATTCATTTAACATATACTGTGTATACACAAACACACACACGCACACATCCCACACATGTGTTTCAATACAAAATAGAATTCACAGAAAAGGCACCAGGAAAATAAAGCTCAGCTTACCTGATTGAAACGACTTGAAAACCAGAAAAATTTCCCCCCACTGGACATTTAATATTATCAACCACCTCCCCCACCTCAAATTACTCTTACACACTTTATAGCTCGAACTGGGACTATGAAAGTCCCAGCATACCAAATCAACCATATTAGATGTTAGTGTAAATGTATATATAACCTAGTGGTTTACTTCAAAGTGACTGACTTACTTTTGTTATATTCTATTTAGAAACAGAGGAGTGGACTTTAGGCCTAGCGTTTTCATTCAACCAGCTTTGTGACTTTGGGCAAATTATTTAAAGTTTCTAGGGCTCAGTTTCCTCATCTATAAAATAAGGGGTTTGAACAACATAAGCTCTAAGGGGCTCTCCAGATTTAAATGTTATGATTCTCACAGTACCTGTTTAAAGCTGTCACAGCTTCAGCATCATCTTTACATGCCAGAAGTTTGTCTAAATTATAGTCAAGTATTGCCAATCCCAGTTGTAAAATGGCCTTTATTCCATCATAGAAGAAACAGTCCACCACATTCACTGCACTTTCAATAGGTAGCACACTAATAAAAAGTGTGAGGAACCATGAGAGAGAAACTGAGGAAAAGAATGTCATATCAGTCATATGTTCAGTCAGCTGGGGAAGGTGATCTCTGATAAGTTCTTCAAAGACTGCCTGATCCACCAAGGCACCTGGAGAACATAAAAAGAAATTTTAAAATGAACACCTTTCAAAAGGACTTGTTTCCAATACCTTCCCACTTCTATTAGTAGGCTGATATATCTCATTTCTCTTCCTTAAATTATGAACTTCTTCAGTGCCTTTTCTATATTTCATGCATCTCTTTATCTGCTAGCAGTATCATGCATCAAGAAGCACTTGAGAAACTCAATTCATATTCATTGGAACAGTTATCTATGGAATCTTTATTATGTGCAGAAACCTGTAATAGGTACTATAAGAGATACATCAATTAATTAAATGGTCTCATCTTCAAAGCGTTTAATCTCTAATAGAACTTGCAATAAATAGACAAATAATTATAACACAAGACAATACAGTCAACGACCTAGCCATGACACCAAAGGCTTATGAGGGTACAAAGGAGACCACCTATGGTTTTAAGGTAGGGGATCATGGATCTACAAATATTTGATGACTGAAGAAAATATTATATAAGTAACAAACTAAGAACTTGATCCTTCTTTCAAAGCTTGAATATATCTATACAATTCATAAAAATGTGGAGATTTTAAGCTGATTTAAATCTCTCCCACATAAAGAGACTATTAAAATTTTTCCAGTAGCTCCAGATGCTTCAGATTACCACTGTTTTAGCAATACAGAGATAGTAAACTTAAAACTTCTATTTTATATGGAAACAGACCAGGCACTTTATTTTTAAAAAGCAACGTATTAAATAATACGTTTTTCCAATCATATGTTCAGCGCAAAAAGCTGTTCTCTTGAGCATGTCAGTGAATGTGACATTTGATATTGCTTGCATTTTGTATATTTTGCAACTTAATTATCAGTTCTTCCATTTGATAGGTAACTGGATAGACAAGAGGCCTATAAATTGTTTAGAAAAGAAATATGTGTTCGCATATGTATATGTGTTTTGTTTTTTACCAATGATTCGACGATTAAAATAATCAGGTAACATTCGTTCACATACAGCAACCAGAAGCCAAAAAGCTTCTTCCTCTTTTGCATACAGAAGCAATACTGAAGTCAAAATGTTCATTGCCTAAAATTCATAGAAAAATAAAAAATAAATATTGTTGGGGTAATAATTACATTTCTTATTCAAACATAGTAATTTTCAGCAACAACAACAACTATGAGAGTAATCATAATGGAAACATGAGAACTCTGAGCCAGTCCAAAGCAAAACAAGGTGAAGTCACACTAACGTTTGCTAATCAGTTATTTTACACGGTACATTCAAGGAAAATGAAGCAATAATATCACGAACATAGAATACAATAAGTAAAACCTCTCTAAATTTAGACTAATTTCAATGAGTTAAAAAATATTAATTATTGCCAAGTCTTAAAAAAAAAACTACATACTTTCAAGGACATACTAACATTGGAGAAACAAACTTCATCTGTATTTTCAACTACCTACAGGAGAACATCCCTTAGATGTCAATCATCCTCAATTGTGTCTAAAACTAAATCTTTCCTCTATTAAATAGGATTCTCTTCTTTGCTACCTTAATTTTGATCACGCTAGAAACCCTTTATCTGCCACATCCAATTTGTCTTCACATCCTAGAGTTTCTTCTTATAAAATGTTTTTTTATTTTTATTTTTATTTATTTATTTATTTGGCTGCACCACGCAGCATGCAGGATCTTAGTTCCCCGACCAGGGATTGAACCTGTGCCCCCTGCAGTGGGAGCGCAGAGCCCTAACCACTGGACTGCCAGGGAATTCCTAAAATGACTTTTAGATTTTCTTTATCCTCTCCATTCCCACTACCACCCTAACTTTCTCCTTCTTCTAATCTATCTTCCATACAAATGTCAGATCACTACTTTTATATAACATTTGGCCATAGCCCTTATTATAAAGTTAATAAACCCATAATGTATAGAATCTGGGAAGAATGGAAAGGTGTGAAGAAAATTAAATCTCCTGTATCTTACCTACCTAGAGATCACCACCATTAACAAGTTGATGTACTTTTTTTGTGTTTGTATTTCCTTCCTTTTTCCCCTTCTAAAATTTAGACCAAACTGTATATTAAAGTTTGATTTTTCACTTAACATTATATTATACATTTTCAATGCCATTAAATAAGTCTTCTAAAACAGTATTTTTAATGACTGTAAAAAATCTATTAAGTTGAATATACTATAAATTATTTAGCTATTCTATTATTGAACATTTAGGTTGATTTCAACTCTTCACTATTATATATAACAATGCAATGAATATCTCTGTATATAAATCTTCATCCAAGTGGTTTACTATTTTCTCAGTAAACATAAATAGAAATTAAATTATTTGGTCAATGAATATTATTATTTTTGTGGTATGCGTGTAAGAAGTACTAAATATTCTCTATTTGATGCTATACATAAACCACACTAAAATGCCTTTCATTAAGTAAAAGGCAATATTTTAGATAGATAGAGAATTTTAATTAAATTGGCATAGTTAAGACCAAAAAGAGAAAGTGGACATTGCCAGTGTATCTTCAGCTCTTGCCTTAACAGGCGAATGAACACAACTTGAAACACAGGTAAATCTTGCTGTTCTATGAGACAGTGAAGAGATCTTCTCAATATTTAAATATATTAATATAAACAGTTATATAAATCTAAATATAAAACCAATCTCCTATAGGGTTTGAGAAGGCATTCACTATATGCCTGAAAAGTTTAACATTTCTTATTCAAGTTTAATCATCTCTTTAGAAGGGGAAAAGAGTGATAGTACTTGTTGAACTGGAATCACTATCAAAATTCAAAAAGCTGACCATATTCTTTTTTTTTAAATAATCAACATGCCATTTAGGTGCATATATATATATATTTTTTAACAGCAATTTATTTATTTATTTTTAAATTTTTTTTTATTTATTTATTTTTGGCTGTGTTGCGTCTTCGTTGCTGCGTGCAGGCTTCTTCTGGTTGTGGCGAGCGGAGGCTACTCTTCATCATGGTGCACAAGTTTCTCATTGCGGTGGCTTCTCTTGCTGCGGAGCACGGGCTCTAGGCGCACGGGCTCAGTAGTTGTGGCTTGCGGGCTCTAGAGAGCAGGCTCAGTAGTTGTGGCGCATGGGCTTAGCTGCTCCGTGGCATGTGGGATCTTCCCGGATCAGGGCTCGAACCCATGTCCCCTGCCTTGGCAGGCAGATTCTGCCTCCCAAGCCTCCAGGGAAGTCCAAGCTGATCATATTCTTTTAGCCACAAACCAATCTTATTTAAATCAGGACAGAAATATCACCTCAGCCATTCATGATCTGAATTGCAGTGTATGAGATCAATTTAAATATGGTACACATAAAAAATCATGAGACATTTGTTTCGTAATAAATATGGCAGTGGCCAACTACTACTCATTAGTAGCTTTTTTGAGATAAGCTATCAAGTCTGCCCTTTCTCCCCTCTTCTTAAACCCAGTGAAGATCATTTTTGTTCCAGGGATGTACTTCTTGGGATTCCCCAAATACTCCATCAGCATCTCCTCTCCCCAGGTGATGCCTTTGTTCTTGTTGGCATCTGTGTAGGAGAATCTGAAAGTCTGACCTGTCTTTCACCCAAACACACCATGGAGATTTGGCCCAGTCTTGTGCTTGCCTCCCTTTTCCACAGTATGGCACTGAGCACACTTCTGAACAAAAATCTTCTTGCCCTTCTCAACATCACCCATTTTTAAATCGTTCTTTCTCCGTGCACAACTAAGAGGTTCCCCTGAATATTATTATTAAACGACTTGATATTACTGCCAAATTGTATTCCAGAAATTGACTGTACCAATTTGTTTTTCTGACCTATAGCATTTGAATGTTTACTTCACTGCTCCTTTGCCAATACTAAGAATTGTAATAATTAAAATTGCTTTTGCTGATTTGATAGTGAAAATGGTATCTCATGGTTTGAATTTGAGTTTCTTTGATATTGAACTTCCTCTTCTAAACTTTATTATCAATCTGTATTTTTTTCTGTGATTCATCTTTTCATGTCCATTGTTCTTTTTTTTTTTTGCGGTACACGGGCCTCTCACTGTCGTGGCCTCTCTTGTTGCGGAGCACAGGCTCCGGACGCACAGGCTCAGCGGCCATGGCTGACGGGCCCAGCCGCTCCATGGCATGTGGGATCCCCCCAGACCGGGGCATGAACCCGCATCCCCTGAATCGGCAGGTGGACTCTCAACCACTGCGCCACCAGGGAAGCCCCCATTGTTCATTTTTATAATTCAACACTTTTCTTATAGGTTTGTATATTAAGTATGTCAATCCTTTGTCAGATCTGGTACAATATTTGACTTCAAGTTCAGTTTTTACTCCATCACTTTCCTGTTCAAGAAGCCATAATGGGAGAAGCATCAGTGAAAATGGCAGAGCAAGGCTCTCCGAAAATGCTTTCCTCTATAAAAGCAACAAGAACACTAGCAAAAATCATCAAAATCAATTTTTCAGAACTCTGAAAATGCACCAAAAGCTTACAGCAATTCAGGAAGCCTTTACTTAATGAAATGGTTGAATCTCAGCAAAAACAGTGAGCTCTGTGGCATTTTAAATCGTCCAAGTCCCATTCCTCCTCAGCTTCACAAAAGCCTGAAAAACCAACACTCAGCAATCATGGTGAAAAGCAGCACCTAGCAGCCATGGGAGGAAACAGAATGGGGCTGGAGTGCCTTCACAGTCCCATTCCCAGAGATCTGTCATTATTTGACCCGTCTGGTCATTCCCTGGAAAACCGCACTCATAAGGCTGTCTTTATTTGACCTGACACAGAGCTCACCCAAGGCAAACAGCCTTTCCTTGAAAAAATGTTCCTTGAAAAAATCAGAAGCAGTTGTTGAACATGCATCTGCCTAGGCAGTGGATAACAACTGGGCCAAACAATAGGCTAATAAAGGGTTAAAATAAAAAGCTGGGGAATGGGATATCCAAAAGGGGCTTTGGAACGCTCTAACTTATTCCTGGGAATCTAGAAGGCAAAGTGCATGATATGGCTTCATGCCTGCCCAGAGCTGTATGCATGCTCATGATAGAACAGAAAAAGCCCTAAGCTCTTACCTCTGGCTAATCTTGAGGCTCTGCACAAACAGGAAGTGATAGAGAATAGAAAAAAAGTAAGGAAAACTCAACAAAACCAAAAGTTGGTTCTTTGAAAAGATTAAAAAACCTGAAACACATGTAGGTAGTCTAACCAAAAAGACAAAAAACAGAAAGATACAGAGAGACAAAGAGAGAGAGAAAGAGAGAGAGACTCAAATTAAAATCAGGAAATAGAGAATATTACTACCAACCTTAACAAAAATAAAAAGGATTATAAGGGAATATGATGAACAACTATATGCTAACAAATTAGACAACCTAGATAAAATGGACAATTTCCTAGAAAAACCACCAAGACCAACTCAAGAAGAAACAGAAAAATCTGAACAGACTTATTATAAGTAAAGAGACTGAATTAATAATGAAAAAACTTTCTTCAAAGAAAACTCTAGAAACAGATGGCTTCACTGGCCAATTCTACCACAATTTAAAGAAGAATTAACACCAATCCTTCATTAACTCTTCAAAAAATAGGTGTGGAAGAAACACTACCTAGCTCATTCTTTGACACCCTGACACTAAAACCAGACAAAGACATCAAAAGAAAACTATTATCAATACATTTTATGAATATAAATGCAAAAATCCCAAACAAAATACTAGAAAACTGAACTAACATATAAAAAGGATTACACATCATGACCCAGTAAGATTTATCCTGGGGATACAAGAGTGGTAAAACATGAAAGTCCACAAGGGGAGGACCTTCAAGATGGCGGAGGAGTAAGACGTGGAGATCACCTTCCTCCCTACAAATACATCAAAAATACATCTACATGTGGAACAACTCCTACAGAACACCTACTGAATGCTGGCAGAAGACCTCAGACTTCCCAAAAGGCAAGAAACTCCCCACGAACCTGGGTAGGGCAAAAGAAAAAACAGAGACAAAAGAATAGGGATGGGGCTTGCCTTGTGGCACAGTGGTTGAGAGTCCGCCTGCCGATGCAGGGGACACGAGTTCGTGCCCCAGTCCGGGAAGATCCCACATGCTGTGGAGCGGATAGGCCCGTGAGCCATGGCTGCTAGGCCTGCACGTCCAGAGCCTGTGCTCCACAACGGGAGAGGCCACATCAGTGAGAGGCCCGAGTACCGCAAAAAAAAAAAAAGAATAGGGATGGAACTTGCACCTCTGGGAGGGAGCTGTGAAGGAGGAAAAGTTTCCACACACTAGGAAGCCCCTTCACTGGTGGAAACGGGGTTGGGGTGGGGGAAGCTTCAGAGCCACGGAGGAGAGCGCAGCAACAGGGGAGCAGAGGGCAAAGCAGAGAGATTCCTGCACAGAGGACCGGTGCCGACCAGCACTCACCAGCCTGAGAGGCTTGTCTGCTCAACCACCGGGGCAGGTGGGGGCTGGGAGCTGAGGCTCAGGTTTTGGAGGTCAGATCCCAGGGAGAGGACTGGGGTTGGCGGCGTGAACACAGCCTGAAGCGGTTAGTGCACCACGGCTAGCCGGGAGGGAGTCCGGGGAAAAGTCTGGAGCTGCCGAACAGGCAAGAGACCATTGTTTTGGGGTGCGCGAGGAGAGGAGATTCAGAGCACCACCTAAATGAGCTTCAGAGATGGGCGCAAGCCGCAGCTATCAGTGCGGACACCAGAGACGGGCATGAAATGCTAAGGTTGCTGCTGCAGCCACCAAGAAGCCTGTGTGCAAGCACAGGTCACTCTCCACACCTGCCCTCCCAAGAGCCTGTGCAGCCCGCCACTGCCAGGGTCCCGTGATCCAGGGACAACTTCCCCAAGAGAACACACACCGGCCTCTGCCGCCACAGGCTCGCCCCGCATTCCGTACCCCTCCCTCCCCCTGGCCTGACTGAGCCAGAGCCCCTGCATCAGCTGCTCCTTTAACCCCGTCCTGTCTGGGCAAAGAACAGACGCCCTCTGGCGACCTACACGCTGAGGCGGGGCCAAATCCAAAGCTGAACCCCTGGGAGTTGTGAGAACAAAGAAGAGAAAGGGAAACCTCTCCCAGCAGCCTCAGGAGCAGCGGATTAAATCTCCACAATCAACTTGATGTACCCTGCATCTGTGGAATACCTGAATAGACAACGAATCATCCCAAATTGAGGAGGTGGACTTTGGGAGCAACTGTAGACTTGGGGTTTGCTGTATGTGACTGACTAGTTTGATTTTTATGTTTATCTTAGTATAGTTTTTAGCACTTGTTATCATTGGTGGATTTGTTCATTGGTTTGGGTGCTCTCTTCTCTTTCTTTTTATTACTTTTTAATCTTTTTAATTTTAATAATATATTTAAAGATTTTTTTATTTTAATAACTTTCTTTTATTTTATTGCTCTCTTTTTTTCCTCCCTTCTCTTCAGAGCCATGTGGCTGACAGGGTCTTGATGCTCCGGCCAGCTGACAAGCCTGAGCCCCTGAGGTGGGAGAGCCGAGTTCAGGACATCAGACCACCAGAGACCTCCTGGACACGCCTAACATCAACTGGCGAGAGCTCTCCCAGAGATCTCTGTCTCAATGCTTAGACCCAGCTCCACCCAACGGGCAGCAAGCTCTAGTGCTGGACGCCCCATGCCAAACAACCAGCAAGACAGGAACACAACCCCCACATTAGGAGGGAGGCTCCCTAAATCATACTAAGTGCACAGACAAGCAAAAGCTAAGAGAATTCAGCACCACCAAACAAGCTTTACAACAAATGCAAAAGGAACTTCTCTAGGCAGGAAACAAAAGAGAAGAAAAAGACCTACAATAAAAAACCCAAAACAATTAAAAAAATGGTAACAGAAACATACATGTCGATAATTACCTTAAATGTAAATGGATTAAATGCTCCAACCAAAAAACATAGACTGGCTGAATGGATACAAAAACAAGACCCATACATATGCTGTCTACAAGAGACCCACTTCAGATGTAGCGACACATACAGACTGAAAGTGAGGGGATGGAAAAAGATATTCCATGCAAATAAAAATCAAAAGAAAGCTGGAGTAGCAATTCTCATATCAGACAAGATAGACTTTAAAATAAAGACTATTACAAGAGACAAAGAAGGACACTACATAATGATCAAGGGATCAATCCAAGAAGAAGACAGAACAATTGTAAATATTTACGCACCCAACGTAGGAGCACCTCAATACATAAGGCAAATGCTAACAGCCATAAAAGGGGAAATTGACAGTAACACAGTAATAGTAGGGGACTTCAACACCCCACTTTCACCAATAGACAGATCATCCAAAATGAAAATAAATAAGCACAAGCTTTAAATGATACATTAAACAAGATGGACTTAATTGATATTTATAGGACATTCCATCTAAAAACAACAGAATACACTTTCTTCTCAAGTGCTCATGGCACATTCTCCAAGATAGGTCATATCTTGGGTCACAAAATCAAGTCTTGGTAAATTTAAGAAAATTGAAATCGTATCAAGTATATTTTCCGACCACAACGCTATGAGACTAGATATCAATTACATGGAAAAAACCGTAAAAAAATACAAACACATGGAAGCTAAACAATACACTACTAAATAACCAAGAGATCACTGAAAAAATCAAAGAGGAAATCAAAAAATACCTAAAAACAAATGACGGTGAAAACACAATGACCAAAAACCTATGGGATGCAGCAAAAGCACTTCTAAGAGGGAAGTTTATAGCAATACAGTCCTACCTCAAGAAATAAGAAAAATCTCAATTAGAGTAAGAAGAACAAAAAAAAACCCCAAAGTTAGCAGAAGGAAAGAAATCATAAAAATCAGATGAGAAATAAATGAAAAAGAAATGAAGGACACAATAGCAAAGATCAATAAAACTTAAAGCTGGGGCTTCCCTGGTGGCACAGTGGTTGAGAGTCCACCTGCCAATGCAGGGGACACGGGTTCGTGCCCTGGTCCGGGAGGATCCCATATGCCGCGGAGCGGCTGGGCCCATGAGCCATGGCTGCTGAGCCTGCATGTCCGGAGCCTGTGCTCCACAACAGGAGAGGCCACAACAGTGAGAGGCCCGCGTACAGCAAAAGCAAAAAAAACACAAAAAACAAAGCTGGTTCTTTGAGAAGATAAACAAAATTGATAAACCATTAGCCAGAGTCATCAAGAAAAAAGGGAAAACACTCAAATCAACAGAAATAGAAATGAAAAACGAGAAGTAACAACTGACCCTGCAGAAATACAAAGGATCATGAGAGATTACTACAAGCAACTATATGCCAATAAAGTGGACAACCTGGAAGAAATGGACAAATTCTTAGAAAAGTACAACCTTCCGAGACTGAACCAGGAAGAAATAGAAAATATAAACAGACCAATCACAAGTAATGAAATTGAAACTGTGATTAAAAATCTTCCAACAAACAAAAGCCCAGGACCAGATGGATTCACAGGCGAATTCTATCAAACATTTACAGTAGAGCTAACACCTATCTTTCTCAAACTCTTCCAAAATATAGCAGAGGGAGGAACACTCCCAAACTCATTCTATGAGGCCACCATCACCCTGATACCAAAACCAGACAAAGATGTCAAGAAAAAGGAAAACTACAGGCCAATATCACTGATGAATATAGATGCAAAAATCCTCAACAAAATACTAGTAAACAGAATCCAACAGAACACTAAAAGGATCATACACCATGAGCAAGTGGAGTTTATCCCAGGAATGCAAGGATTCTTCAATATATGCAAATCTATCAATGTGATACATCATATTAACAAACTGAAGGATAAAAACCATATGATCATCTCAATAGATGCAGAAAAAGCTTTTGACAAAATTCAACACCAATTTACGATAAAAACCCTCCAGAAAGTAGGCATAGAGGGAACTTACCTCAACATAATAAAGGCCATATATGACAAATCCACAGCCAACATCATTCTCAATGGTGAAAAAGTGAAATCATTTCCACTAAGATCAGGAAAAAGACAAGGCTTCCCACTCTCACCACTATTATTCAAAATAGTTTTGGAAGTTTTAGCCACAGAAATCAGAGAAGAAAAATAAAAGGAATCCAAATCAGAAAAGAAGTAAAACTGTCACTGTTTGCAGATGACATGATACTATAGTGAATCCTAAAGATGCTACCAGAAAACTACTAGAGCTAATCAATGAATTTGGTAAAGTTGCAGGATACAAAATTAATGCACAGAAATCTCTTGCATTCCTCCTATACACTAACAACGAAAGACCAGAAAGAGAAATTAAGGAAACACTCCCATTCACCATTGCAACAAAAAGAAAAAAATACCTAGGAAGAAACCTACCTAAGGAGACAAAAGACCTATATGCAGAAAACTATAAGACACTGATGAAAGAAATTAAAGATGATACAAACAGATAGAGAGATATACCATGTTCCTGGATTGGAATAATCAATATGGTGAAAATGACTATACTACCCAAAGCAATCTACAGATTCAATGCAATCTCTATCAAACCACCAATGGCACTTTTCACAGAACTAGAAAAACAATTTCACAATTTGTATGGAAACACAAAAGACCCCAACTAGCCAAAGCAATCTTGAGAACGAAAAACGGAGCAGGAGGAATCAGGCTCCTTGACTTCAGACTATACTACAAATCTACAGTAATCAAGACAGTATGGTACTGGCACAAAAATAGAAATATATATCAATGGAACAGGATAGAAAGCACAGAGATAAACCCCCACACATATGGTCACCTTGTCTTTGATAAAGGAGACAAGAATGTACAATGGAGAAAAGACAGTCTCTTCAATAAGTGGTGCTGGGAAAACTGGACAGCTACATATAAAAGAATGAAATTAGAACATTCCCTAAAACCATACACACAAAGAAAAAAAAACTCAAAATAGATTAAAGACCTAAATGTAAGGCCAGACACTATAAAACTTAGAGGAAAACATAGGCAGAACATTCTATGACATAAGTCGCAGCAAGATCCTTTTTGACGCACCTCCTAGAGAAATTAAAAAAAAATAAACAAACAGGACCTAATGAAACGTAAAAGCTTTTGCACAGCAAAGGAAACCATAAACAAGACGAAAAGACAACCCTCAGAATGGGAGAAAATATTTGCAAACGAAGCAACTGAGAAGGATTAATCTCCAAAATATACAAGTAGCTCATGCAGCTCAATATCAAAAAAACAAACAACCCAATCCAATAATGAGCAGAAGACCTAAATAGACATTTCTCCAAAGAAGATACACAGATTGCCAACAAACAGATGAAAGGATGCTCAACATCACTAATCATTAGAGAAATGCAAATCAAAACTACAATGAGGTATCACCTCACACCAGTCAGAGTGGCCATCATCAAAAAAATCTACAAACAATAAATGCTAGGGAGGGTGTGGTAAAAAGGGAACCCTCTCACACTGTTGGTGGGAATGTAAATTGATACACCCACTATGGAGAACAATATGGAGGTTCCTTAAAAAACTAAAAATAGAACTACCATGACCCAGCTATCTCACTACTGGGCATATACCCTGAGAAAACCATAATTCACAAAGAGTCATGTACCACAATGTTCACTTCAGCACTATTTACAATAGCCAGGACATGGAAGCAACTTAAGTGTCCATCAACAGATGAATGGATAAAGAATATGTGGCACATATATACAAGGGAATATTACTCAGCCATAAAAAGAAACAAAATCGAGTTTTTTGTAGTGACGTGGACGGACCTAGAGTCTGTCATGCAGAGTGAAGTAAGGCAGAAAGAGAAAAACAAATACTGTATGCTAACACATATATATGGAATCTAAAAAAAAAAACAAACGAAAAAAACAGTTCTGATGAACCTAGGGGCAGGACAGGAATAAAGACCCCGATTTAGAGAACAGACTTGAGGACACAGTGAGGGGGAAGGGTAAGCTGGGACAAAGTGAGAGAGTAGCATTACATATATACACTACCAAATGTAAAATAGATAGCTAGTGGGAAGCAGCTGCATAGTACAGGGAGATCAGCTAGGTGCTTTGTGACCACCTAGAGGGGTGGGATAGAGATGCAAGGGGGAGGGGATATGGGGATATACGTGTACATACAGCTGATTCACTTTGTTATATGGCAGAAACTAACACAACATTGTAAAGTAACTATACTCCAATAAAGATGTTAGAAAAAAAAACCAAGACACAAAAAGGACAAATATTATATGATTCCACTTAAATTAGGTACCTGTAATAGGCAAATTCATAGAGATAATAGGTAGAGTAGAGATTAACAGGGCCTGGGAGAAGAGGAATGGGGAGTTGCTTTATGGGTAGAGAATTTTTGCTTGAGATGATGAAAAAGTTCTAGAAATGGCCAGTGGTGATAGCTACACAATGTTGTAAATGTACTTAATGCCACTGCATTTTTACTTATAAAGTGATTAAAATATGTATATTTTATCACAATTTTTTAAATGTTAATAAGAGGCCTAAGAAAGAATTTTTTTTTTGGACAAAGCAATTATTCTTGCAAGAAATTGTCCTAAGGAAAATACAAGGAGGTATGTAAAGATTTAGTCACAAGGATGTTTTGTTAAGAGTAGTTTTACAAAACAAAACGAGACAACATAAAACAAAAATAAAGAATACAATTTTCTTTTTTTGGCCACAACACGTGGCTTGTGGGATCTTAGTTCTCCAACCAGGGATTGAACCCGGGCCCTCAGCAGTGGAAGTGTGGAGTCCTGACCACTGGACAACCAGGGAATTCACAAGAATACAATTTTAATGTCCCCAAACAAGCCATTGATGAAATATACTATGATGTATAACAGAGTGCCATAGAGAAATTTAGGAAAGAACTATGTTCTTTTTAAGAACACTTAATTACATGGAAAGACTAAGAGGAAATACTGAAAAATGTTAGTGGTGGTTATTTCTGGGTAGTGAGATTATAGATGATTTTTCTTTTCTTTTATGTAATTTTTATGTTCTAAATTTATTACAATAAATATGCACTTTTAATAAACTAAAAAAAAAGTCAGCAAAAGTAATACACAATGTAAAAAATTAACAAACGGAAACCTCAATTAAAGATTTGGGAGACCAGAAGGGGGCGTTCTTGTACCCTGCAACTATGGCAGAGACCAACAGGCAGAAAAAAGACTCTTCTTTCCTGGCAAGGCCAATGAAAAGCCATGGACTCTTAGTTTACTATAGCCCTTCCAACTTCCTTTTCTTCTCTATAAAAGTGTTCTCCTCCCCTTGCCATTGGGGGACTTGCCCATGGCTCGCCATGGCTGTAGACCCCAAATTGCAATTCTCTGCTCATCCTGAATAAATCCATCTTTGCTGAAGAAATATCTGGTGGTCTATTTGTTTCAGGTCAACAATGATATTACTAAAATAAAGGGAAAAAATCACATGATTATCTCGATAGACACAGAAAAATTACTTAACAAAATCCACCACCCTTTCATGATAAAAACACTCAACAAACTAGCAATATAAGGGAACTTCCTCAACATGATAAAAAGAATCTATAAAACGCCCACAGTTAACCTCATACTTAATGATGAAAGACTGATTGCTTCCCCTTAAGGTAAATAACAAGACAAGAATATGCATTCTCACCACTTCTCTTCAACACTGTACTGAAGGTTATAGCCAGGTCAATCAGGCAAGAAAAAGAGGAAAAAAAGGCATCCAGGTTGGAATGGAAGAAGTAAAAAATATCACTATTCAGATTCCATGATCTTGTATATAGAAAATTCTAAATAAGGAATCCACAAAAAAAATCTACTAGAACTAATAAGCTTAGCAAGATTGCAGGATACAAGATCAATATATACAAAAATCAATTGTATTTCTATATACTGGCATTGAGCAATCCAAAAATAAAATCAAGAAAACAATTCTGTTTACTGTAATGTCAAAAAGAATAAAAAACTTAGAAATAAAATTAACAAAGGAAGTAAAGTCTTGCACATAGGGAACTATGAAACAACCTTGAATGAAATTTTAAAAGAATTAAATAAATGGAAAAGAAAAACATCCTGTGTTCATGTATTAGAAGATTTAATATTGTTAATATACAATATCCCCCAAGTTGATCTACAGATTCAATGCAATGACTAAGAAAATTCCAGCTGGATTTTTCTTCTTTATCCAGAAATTGACAACAGATCCTAAAATTCATATGGAAATGCAAGAGACCTAAAAAGCCAAAACAATTTTGGAAAAAAAAAAGTTAAAGGACTCACAGTTCCCAATTTCAAAACTTACTACACAGCTGTAGTAAAAAAGACAGTGTGATACTGGCATGAGAACAGAAACATAAGTCAATAGAATAGAATTGTGAGTCAAGAAATAAACCCTAGGGCTTCCCTGGTGGCGCAGTGGTTGAGAGTCTGCCTGCTAATGCAGGGGACACGGGTTTGAGCCCTGGTCTGGGAGGATCCCACATGCCGCAGAGCAACTAGGCTCATGAGCCACAACTACTGAGCCTGCGCGTTTGCAGCCTGTGCTCTGCAACAAGAGAGGCCGCGACAGTGAGAGGCCCGCGCACCGCGATGAAGAGTGGCCCCCGCTCGCCGCAACTAGAGAAAGCCCTTGCACAGAAACGAAGACCAATACAGCAAAAATTAATTAATTAATTAATTAACTCCTATCCCCAACATCTTCTAAAAAAAAAGAAAAGAAAAAGAAATAAACCCTAACATTTATAATCAAGTGATTTTCAGCAAGGGTGCCAAGACAATTCAATGAGTCAAAGACTGCTTTTTTTTCAACAAATGGCACTGGGACAACTGGCTATCCACAAGTAAAAGAATGAAGCTGAACCTTTTCCATACACCACACACAAAAACTAAGACAAAATGGTCAAGAAACCTAAATTTAAGCATTAAAACTATAAAACCCTTAGAAGAAAACATAGGACTAAATCTTCTTGACCTTGGATTAGGCACTGGCTTCTTAGATATGACATCAAAAGCACACACAACAAACGAAAAGCATACAAAAACAAATATTAAAACTTTTGTGCTTCAAAGAACACCATCAAGAAAGTGAAAAAACTGGGCTTCCCTGGTGGCACAGTGGTTGACAGTCTGCCTGCCGATGCAGGGGACATGGGTTCGTGCCCCGGTCTGGGAAGATCCCACATGCCGCAGAGCGGCTAGGCCCGTGAACCATGGCCACTGAGCCTGCGCGTCCGGAGCCTGTGCTCCGCAATGGGAGAGGCCACAGCAGTGAGAGGCCCGTGTACCACAAAAAAAAAAGAAAGTAAAAAAACAATCCACAGAACAGGAGAAAAATTTTGCAAATACTATATCTGATAAAGGATTAGTATCCAAAATATATAAAGAACCATTACAACTCAACAGTAACAAGATAAATAATCCAATTTTTAAAATGGGCAAAGGATTTGAATAGACATTTCTCCTAAGAAGATATACAAATGGCCAATAAGCATGTTAGGGAAATGCAAATCAAAACCACAACGAGATACCCTTCACATTCACTAGGATGGCTATAATCAAAAAGAGAGATAATAACAAGTGTCACCGAGGATGTGGAGAAATTGGAACCATCACACACATTGCTGGTGGGAATGTAAAATGGTACGGTCACTTTTTAAAATAGTTTGGCATTGCCCCAAAATGTTAAAGTTACATAAAGTTACCACATAACTCAGCAATTCCACTTCTAGCTAAATACCCAAAAGAATGAAAAAACACATCCACACAAAAAATTGTACACGAATATCCATGGCAACATTATTCACAATAGCAAAAATGTGGAAACAACCCAAAATGCCTACCAACTGTTGAACAAAATGTTGTATATCCATACCATGGACTATTATTCAGCCATAGCAAGGAATGAAGTATTGTACTAATACATGCTACAACATGGGTGGACCTTGAAAACAATATGCTAAATGAAATCAGGCAGACACAAAAGACCACATATTGTATCACTCCATTTAGATAAAATATCCATAATAGGCAAATCCATAGAAACAGAAAAGTAGATTAGTGATTGCCTAGGGTTGGGAGTAGGGAGAAATGGGGAGTAACTACTAATGGATGTGGGGCTTCCTTCTGGGGTGATGAAAGTGTTATGGAGGTTAAGACTGTGATGATGGTTGCACGGCTTTGTGAATATACTAAAAAACACTAACGGGTGAAGTTTCTGGTACGTGAATTCTATCTCTAGATAGATGAAAGGAAAAAGGAATGAAAAAAGCAAAGGAAGGAAGAAAAGAAGGAAGAAGATAGATCAGATAGATAGAAGGAAGGGAGGGAAGGATGGAAGAAGAAAAGATAAACAAAGCCAGTCAGCCAGCCATGAGTCAGTATGGCTCACCTGAGTTTTTGGTCAAAAGCAACAAAACCTGCTTATCATATTAAATTCAAACTTCTCCCAAGCTTGAAAGATTCACCATGATCTTGCCTCACACAAACTTATTTACTTCTTGATTCCAGCACGAACCTAGCCAGTCTGATCTCCATGGTAGGCTTATTTTCACCTGAATGGTATTGCTTATAGTGTTACCTAACTCTGAATAACTTTCCTCTGGCCCTCCATGTTTCTAATTTTGCTTTCATTTTTTAGAAGTCAAAAATCAAGTGTTGCCTACTTTGAAGCTGCCTTTAAACTACCACATATAGATAACATTATAGGCTGAGTGTAAGCTCTTTGAGAAAAGAAGCATTATGCTTCTTTATTACCTTTCAGAGATCCTAAAACATGCTAAATACTGATCATTCAGATGATCCACTCACTTAAATTGCTTTTCAAAAATACCTGTCTATTGATAAGTTTCAATGGATAGGTAGGACTGATATGTAATCATTATGGGTACTCAACCCCATCATAAATGAATGTGTGGCTGAGAGTGCTAGCTATCCACCATAACCCAATCTCCCCTTCTTCCATAGTATCTGGATGTACATGTGCTCAACCACGCTACATTTTGCAGACTTCTTTATGAATAGGTGTGGCCATGAGACCAAGATCCTCCAATAAAATGTGGGTGAAGTGATGTATGCAACTTCCAGGCCTGGCCAATAAAATTTCTCATAATTGTTTCTCCATGCTCTCTCCCCTCTTCCTGTGAGTAGTAATGGCAATGAAAGAGCACCTTGGAAGCCATGTTTTGAAGATGACAGAGCCTGTTGTCAGCCTAAATCCCTGAATAATCACATGGAGGAGAGCTACCTACTGACTTGAATATTTGCTCTCCTCTGTTTATTCCTTTAAGTAAACGTCTATTGTGTTTGAGATTATTTGTGTTAGCAGTCTGGCATACCCTTTAGTGTCCTACAGGATTTTTTTCAGTGATTCCCCCACTGTCTACAAAGTAACATTCAAACTCCTGACCTATCCCAATCTACCTTTTTGATTTTTTCCCTCAATTACCTCACTTCATTCACTCTACAATTCTACTAAACAGAACATGGTCCTACATATATTCCACATTTACCTCTGTGTTTGGTTACACTGATCCCTTCACCTACAAATGGTATTTCATTCCATCTCCATATATCTAAAATTCACCAATTTCAAGACCTAAAAATGCCACTTCTTCCATGCAGCCTTCTCTGTTCCTCCAACTTATCCCTATTATAAATCCTGGTGAGACTTAATATTTCTCTAATAAATTGTCTCATTTGTTTTTCTTTTGCCAATGAATATGTTTTTTTGTTTTTGTTTCTAAATTTTAAATTTATTTTTGGCTGCATTGGGTCTTTGTTCCTGCACACGGGCTTGCTCTAGTTGCAGCAAGCGGAAGCTACTCTTGAGGTGTGCAGGCTTCTCATTGCAGTGGCTTCTCTTGTTGCGGAGTATGGGCTCTAGGTGCGTGGGCTTCAGTAGTTGTGGTGTGTGGGCTCAGCAGTTGCGGCGTGTGGGCTCTAGAGTGCAGGCTCAGTAGTTGTGGCACACAGGCTTAGCTGCTCCATGGCATGTGGGATCTTCCCAGACCAGGGATTGAACCAGTGTCCCCTGCACTAGCAGGTAGATTCGCAACTACTACACCACCAGGGAAGTCCTTGAATATGTTTTAATACCTACCAGTCCATATATTTTTAAGGGCAGGATTACTATCTGATTCAGCTTTATATAGTCTTAAGCACCTAGCACAGTATCTTTTACAGAGCAGGAATTCAGTAAATATTTGTTAAATTAAAAGAAAAATGAATTAATGGAATATCAATTCTAAGTATTCCCACTATCATTCTTGCATTAATAATATCCACTATCAATCTCAGCCCAATCTCTGTCCTTATTAGTAGAGTTGGATTTGATGTGATTTTATCATTTGGAACATGATAACAGTTGAGCTCATAATGAAATCATACCTGGCAGTATCCAATTCTGGGATTCCTGAATGCATAAGCAGTGAGTACCCGCCTCAGAGCAGATATGCCAGTGTCACTCTGAAAGGCTGGATGCTCAGGCAGGGAGCGACGCAAATCACGTTCAATTTCTTCAGTAGCCAAGTTGCAGGTCCCTAAAGACTGCTCAACCACTTCAGCATAATAGCCAGGATTAGCAGCCATGTCATTAACAGCACCTGTACAGATGATCACATTAACATACAAAAGAAGAGGAACATAACAAAGCTACTACTTGCCTATATACATGAAGAACTGGATTACTTTTAAATTAAGCTTTATGCTCAAGTGTTATCTGAGTACAAACAAATAAAAGGAAAAGCTTCCCACTAGAATCTATAACATTAGGACAGGAATCTTATCCAAAAGAATAACATTTTCATGAACTGTCTTTTCCCTTTAACTTCCTTCTGATACTAGAGATTCCCACCCTGTCTCTTGCAGTTAGCTATTGCCTAATAAACTAATCTGCTCAGACAATGGATGTATGGATATATAGGTAAGTACACATAACTACCGTACTCTCTGTGACTAGTCTGAACTCATGATAAGACTTAGTCCTAGCCATCTTTGTAATTATTTTTATTTAGCTTAGTACATAACTCCTAGAAGGGGCATAGATAATGTCTGTTAAATGAATAAAGTGAATAAATGTAATACCTGAAAAAAGCATCCAGAGCTCTCCTCTTAAGGTCTCTGGAATCCCTCTTACAACAAGATCTTGAGTCTTTTTGGTCCGAAACATGCTAACACCACGCCCACATTCTGTAAACAGGATGTTCCAGGACTGTTCCTTCATCTTTTCTTTCAACTATAACAAAAAAATCAAAGCAACTAAACATGGTGAGAAATTAACTTAATTTGAAATTAAGTTTCAAATAACTCAATAACTCTCTTCACCATGAAACAATACCTATGGAAAACAAAAACACAGAAAGTCAAAATCAGTATTCACAGATGGGCTAAACCCTGCACCACTGTCATCACAAAACTCTTTAAAATCCATGTGAGCATAGCAGGTTTAATTTACTATTTTAGTTCTTCTCATATTAAAATGGTAAAACCATGACACCTAGGAGGTAAAGCTTTGAACCACCATTCTCACCAATCACCCCAATTAGGATTGACTGTTAGAAATCTATGCAAATAAAGCCCAAGGTTCAACTTTCATCTTAATTCTTGATAACAGTCCTATTTTGTAATGGAACCAAACATGTCACACAGTAGTACCTGCTAGAAGACCTCTTCAAGCCCAAAAAGAAGAGTTTTCAGTCTGATCTAAGATTTTTATTTTTGATCAACTGTTTCAATCTATAGATTTAAATATTTTGTTTTCCTACCATTTTGGAATTAAGAGTCTCCAAATTCTGAGGGTGAAATACTGTCATTAAGGCTTCAGTGTTCACAGTTTTGCTGCATTCTCTCTGACGTATCAAAGATTGTACCTCAATATCATCAGATGGGTCTACAGACTCAGAACTAATAGGAACCTGAAAAAGAAAGAATATAATTGTCCCAAATGTGTGCCTAAAAGTTTCCGCAAAAAGAAAAAGTGCTAATGTTTTATCTGTCATTTACAAACCACAATTTATATACATAATAAATATTAAAGCAATGTCTCAGAAGAACATTGTTTTTCCACCAAAATTAGAGATGTCAACAAACTAATGTCCAGAACATCAAGCTCACGACCTTAGTGAGTGAATTCCCCTACTTGGGCAATAAAATACAGGAAAAACATTTAAAAAAACAGGTCAGAACATTGGAAATTAACCAAAGGCACAGAATGAACTGAAAAGTATGATTCAAAAAAAAACTAATGAACCTCAGTAAGAACACCAGTCTGTGAAGTTTTAACTTAAGGTTATTCCCATCCTCCCTCCCTTCCAAGCTCAGAGGTATGGTAGCCATGAAAGTCAGCATTATCACACCAATGGATCTTTTGGAACTTTATTAAAAGCCCCATCCCCAGAACACAGTCAATATTTTCACCAAACTAGCAGCTACCTGGAAAATCTCCATTCCTAGGGTGTTATCATTTGATTTGACTCAGAGCTCAGCTCTATGTAAAAAGTCCTTTCCCCCGGGCATTCCAAGAAAACCATAGCAATCTTCTGATAATATCACAGCTGCCTAAGGCTGTGATTTCAATTTGGGGCAAACAAGAGCCTGGCTAAAAATTTAAAAGGAAGACCTTGAAAATTAGATAGCCATAGGGGAACTTTGAAAGGTTCCAACATATTCTTGGGGATCTGAAAGTATGCATGAGTATACAAGACTGTGAACTTACCCAGCAAAGAAATGGGACAGGAGAAAGCCCCAGTCATTCAACTCTGGAAATAAGAAATGAAAACTAAGGCTGATTTATAAACTTCCTAAAGTATGAAGTATACCTTCATACAAAGATCCTCTTGGCAAAAGGTGGAGAACTTACTGGTTCAAGGCATTTAAGGAAATCTTCTGGCCCATCATCGACTGACCACTGATTTAGACTGACTCAGGGGGTGATCTGAGGAAGCCATGCTTAAAAATACAAACAAGAACTAAAAATAAAAGGCAACCAACAAAAAAAATGTCCCAGAAGGGGCTTACTTCTTAGATTTTTTTAAACTAGGAATGGAAAGCAGCTATTATATATATACATTCAAAGAACTAAAGGAAACTGTTTAAAAAAATAAAGGACCAAATTTAAAAGTGGGCAAAATACCTAAGCAGAGACCTCACCAAAGAAGATATAAAGACAATCATATGAAAAGATGCTCAACATCATATGTCATTAGGCAATTGCAAATTTAAACAATGAGATACCATTTCACATCTATTAAAATGGCTAAAATCCAGAACACTGATAACACCAAGTGCTACTGGGGATGTGGAACAAGAAGAACTCTTATTCATTGCTGGCGGGAATACAAAGCAATACAGTACTTTAAGAGATGGTATGACAGTTTCTTATAAAGCTAAACATAGTCTTACCGTATAATTCAGCAATTGTGTTCCTAGGTATGTACCATATGAGTTGAAAACTTATGCCCACATAAAAACCTGCACATGAATGTTTATAGCAGCTTTATTCAAAACTACCAAAAACTGGAAGCAACTAAGGTGTCCTTCAATAGGTGAATGGATAAACCCTGGTATATCCAGAGAATGGAATATTTTTCAACAATAAAAAGAAATAAACTATCAACAAAACTAAGGGCTGTTTTTTTTGAAAAGATAAACAAAATTGACAAACCTTTAGCTGGATTTACCATGAAAAAAAGAGAGAGGATTCAAACATAAAATTAGAAATGAAAGAGACTTTATGCCCGATGACACAGAAATTAAAAGGATCATAAGACATTACTTTGACCAATTATATGCCAACAAATGGGATGACACAGAAGAAACGGACAAATTCCTAGAGACATACAATTACCAAGACTTAATCATAAAAAATAGGAAATCTGAACATAACCAATAATATGTAAGGAAACTGAATCTAATACAAAACCTCTCAACAACAACAACAAAAAACCCTGGACCAGATGGTGTCATGGGTAAAATCTACCAAACATGTAAAGAAGAATTAACGTTAATCCTCAAACTCTTGCAAAATATTAAATAGGAGGGAAGACACCCAAACTCATTTTACAAGGCCAGCAGTCTCCTGAAACCAAATCCAGATGGGAACACTACAAGAAAAGAAAACTAGAGGCCAAAATCCCTGATGCATACAGATGCAAAAATTCTCAACAAAATACTAGCAAACTGAATTCAACAGCACATTAAAAGGATCATACACCATGATCAACTGGGATTTATCCCTGGGAGGCAAGGATGGTTCAAAATACACAAATCAACAAAATAAGATACACCACATTAATAGAATGAAACGTAAAAATCATATGATCATCTCAATAGATGCAGAAAAATTATTTGACAAATATTCAACATCCTTTCATAATAAAAACTATCAATAAAGTGGGTATAGAAGAAACATACCTCAATATAATAAAGGCCATATATGACAAGCCCAAAGCTAACATCATACTCCATGGTGAAAAGGTGAAAGCTTTCTCTCTAAGATCAGGAACAAGATAAGGGTGCCCACTCTCACCACTACTTTTCAACAAAGTACCATAAGTCCTGGCCAGAGAAATTAACAAGAAAAACAAATAAAAGGCATCTAAATCAGAAATAAAGTAAAACTGTTTGCTGATGACATGATCTTGTATAGAGAAAATCCTTAAGACTCCATCAAAAAACTGTTAGAACTAATCAACAAACTCAGTAAACATTCAGGATACAAAATCAGTTGTGTTTCTATACACTAACAATGAACTATCTGAAAAAAAATAAAGAAAACAATCTCATTTACATTAACATCAAAAACGATAAAATACCTAGAAATAAATTAACCAAGAAAGTGAAAATCTATACATCAAAACTGATAAAACACTGATGAAAGAAACTGATGAAGACACAAATAAATGGAAAGATAACTTGTGTTCATGGATCAAAAGAATTAATATTGTGGGACTTCCCTGGTGGCGCAGTGGTTAAGAATATGCCTGCCAATGCAGGGGACACAAGTTCGAGCCCTGGTCCAGGAAGATCCCACTGCCATGGAGCAACTAGACCCGTGTGCCACAACTACTGAAGCCCGCCTGCCTAGAGCCTGTGCTCTGAAACAAGAGAGGCCACCACAATGAGAAGCCCACGCACCACAATGAAGAGTAGCCCCTGCTCCCTGCAACTAGAGAAAGCCCACGTGCAGCAATTAAGACCCAACACAGCCAAAAAATGGGAAAATAAAGAAATTTATTTAAAAAAGGGATTAATATTGTTAAAATGTCCACACTGAAGGGTGGAGTCAAGATGGCGTACTAGGAGTACGTGGAATTTGCGGCTCCTCACAACTAGGGAACCTACCAGGCACTGGTGACGGACTATAGACACCTAAGGGAATAGGAGGAACCCCCAGCGAACAGGCTGTGGGATCTTGGTTCCCAGGCCAGAGGTCGGGGCCGAGTTCCTGTGGTGGGAGCTCTGAGTCCAAACCGCTGGACTAACAGAGAACCTCACACCCCGGGGAATATCAATCAGAGTGAGGCCTCCCAGAGGTCCTTATCTCAGCACCAAGACCCAGCTCTATCTAACTGCCTGCAAACTCCAGTGCTGGACATCTCAGGCCAAACAACCAGTAAGACAGGAATAGAGCATCACCCATTAAAAAAAAAAAAAAAGAAATGACAAAAAAATTTGTTACAGATGAAGGAGCAAGGTAAAAACCTACAAGACCAAATAAATGAACATGAAATAGGCAACCTACCTGAAAAAGAATTCAGAGTAATGACAGTAAAGATGATCCAAAATCTCAGAAACAGAATGGAGAAAATACAAGAAACATTTAACAAGGATCTAGAAGAACTAAAGAGCAAACAAACAGTGATAAACAATACAATTACTGAAACTGAAAATACTCTACAAGGAACCAATAACAGAATAATGGAGGCAGAAGAACGGATAAGTAAGCTGGAAGATAAAATGGTGGAAATAACTGCCAGGGAGCAGAAAAAAGAATGAAAAGAATTGAGGACAGTCTCAGAGACCTCTGGGACAACATTTAAGTCACCAACATTCGACTTATAGAGGTCGCAGAAGAAGAACAGAAGATCCCACATGCCACGGAGCAACCAGGCTCATGAGGCACAACTACTGAGCCTGTGCGTCTGGAGTTTCTGCTCCGCAACAAGAGAGGCCGTGACAGTGAGTGGTCTGCACACCGCGATGAAGAGTGGCCCCTGCTCGCCACAACTAGAGAAAGCCCACGCACAGAAACGAAGACCCAACACAGCCAAAAATAAATAAATAAATAAAATTTTTAAAAAAACCTACACTAGAAGGAATCAATAGCAGAATAACTGAGGCAGAAAAACGGAAAAGTGACCTGGAAGACAGAATGGTGGAATTCACTGCTGCGGAACAGAATAAAGAAAAAAGAATGAAAAGAAATGAAGACAGCATAAGAGACCTCTGGGACAACATTAAACGCAAAAACATTTGCATTATAGGGGTCGCAGAAGGAGAAGAGAGAGAGAAAGGACCAGAGAAAATATCTGAAGAGATTATAATCGAAAACTTCCCTAACATGGGGAAGGAAATAGCCACCCAATTCCAGGAAGTGCAGAGTCCCAGGCAAGATAAACACAAGGAGAAACACGCTGAGACACACAGTAATCGAATTGACAAAAATTAAACACAACGAAAAGTTACTGAAAGCAACAAGGGAAAAATGACAAATGACATACAGGAGAACTCCCATAAGGTTAACAGCTGATTTCTCAGCAGAAACTCTACCAGCCAGCAGGGAGTGGCATGATATACTTAAAGTGATGAAAGGGAAGAAACTACAACCAAGATTACTCTCCCTGGCAAGGATCTCATTCAGATTCGACGGAGAAATCCAAAGGTTTACAGACAAGCAAAAGCTAAGAGAATTCAGCACCACCAAGCCAGCTCTACAACAAATCCTAAAGGAACTTCTCTAAGTGGGAAACACAACAGAAGAAAAGGACCTACAAAAACAAACCCACAACAATTAAGAAAATGGTCATAGGAACATACATATGGATAATTACCTTAAATGTGAATGGATTAAATGCTCCAACCAAAAGACACAGCCTTGCTGAATAGATACAAAAACAAGACCCATATATATGCTGTCTACAAGAGACCCACTTCAGACCTAGGGACACATACAGGCTGAAAATGAGGGGATGCAAAAAGATATTCCATGCAAATAGAAATCAGAAGAAAGCTGGAGTAGCAATACTCATATCAGATAAAATAGACTTTAAAATAAAGAATGTTACAAGAGACAAGGAAGGACACTACATAATGATAAACGGATCTATCCAAGAAGAAGATATAACAATTGTAAATATATATGCACCCAACATAGGAGCACCTCAATACATAAGGAAAATACTAACAGCCATAAAAGGGGAAATAGACAGTAATACATTCATAGCAGGGGACTTTAACACCTCACTTACACCAACGGACAGATCATCCAAAATGAAAATAAATAAGGAAACAGAAGCTTTAAATGACAAAATACACCAGATAGATTTAATTGATGTTTATAGGACATTCCATCCAGAAACAGCAGATTACACTTTCTTCTCAAGTGCGCATGGAACGTTCTCCAGGATAGATCACATCTTGGGTCACACATCAAGCAACAGTAAAGTTAAGAAAACTGAAATCATATCAAGCATCTTTTCTGACCATAACACTATGAGATTAGAAATGAATTACAGGGAAAAAAGCGTAAAAAACACAAACACATGGAGGCTAAACAATACAGAACTAAATAACCAAGAGATCACTGAAGAAATCAAAGAGGAAATCAAAAAACACCTAGAGGCAAATGAAAGAGAAAAAATGATGATCCAAAACCTATGGGATGCAGCAAAAGCAATTCTAAGAGGGAAGTATACAGCTAGACAAGCCTACATCAATAAACAAGAAAAATCTCAAATAAACAATCTAACCTTACACCGAAAGGAACTAGAGGAAGAAGAACAAACAAAAACGAAAGTTAGCAAAAGGAAAGATATCATAAAGATCAGTGCAGAAATAAATGAAATAGAAACAAAGAACACTATAGCAAAGATCAATAATACTAAGAGCTGGTTCTTTGAGAAGATAAACAAAATTGATAAACCATTAGCCAGACTCATCAAGAAAAACAGAGAGAGGACTGAAATCAATAAAATTAGAAAAGAAAAAGGAGAAGTTACGATAGACACCGCAGAAATACAAAGCATCCTGAGAGACTACTACGAGCAACACTATGTTAATAAAATGGACAACCTGGAAGAAATGGACAAATTCGTAGAAAGGTATAACCCTCTAAGACTGAATCAGGAAGAAATAGAAAACATGAATAGACCAATCACAAGTGATGAAATTGAAACTGTGATTAAAAATCTTCCAAAAACAAAAGTCCAGGAACAGGTGGCTTCACAGGTGAATTCTATCAAACATTTAGAGAAGAGCTAACACCCATCCTTCCCAAACTCTTCCAAAAAACTGCAGAGGAAGGAACACTCCCAAACTCATTCTATGAGGCCACCATCACTGCTACCAAAACCAGACAAAGATACTACAAAAACAGAAAATTACAGACCAATGTCACTGGTTAATATAGATGGAAAAATCCTCAACAAAATACTAGCAAACAGAATCCAACAACACACTGAAAGGGTCATACACCATGATCAAGTGGGATTTATCCCAGGGATGCAAGGATTCTTCAATATACGCAAGTCAATCAATGTGATACACCAATTACCAAATGGAAGAAGAAAAACCATATGATCATCTAAATAGATGCATAAAAAGCTTTTGAAAAAATTCAACACCCATTTATGATAAAAACTCTCCAGAAAGTGGGCATAGAGGGAAACTACCTCAACATAATAAAGGACATATAAGACAAATCCACAGCAAACATCATTCTCAATGGTGAAAAACTGAAAGCATTTCCTCTAAGATCAGGAACAAGACAAGGATGTCCACTCTCACCACTATTATTCAACATAGTTTTGGAATCCTAGCCACAGCAATCAGAGCAGAAAAAGAAAAGGAACACAAATAAGAAAACAAGAAGCAAAACTGTCACTGTTTGCAGAGGACATGATACTATACACAGAGAATCCTAAATATGCCACCAGAAAACTACTAGAGCTAATCAATGAATTTGGTAAAGTAGCAGGATACAAAATTAGTGCACAGAAATCTCTTGCATTCCTATACACCAATGATGAAAAACGTGAAAGAGTAATTAAGGAAACACTCCCATTTGCCACTGCAACAAAAAGAATAAAATACCTAGGAATAAATCTACCTAGGGAGACAAAAGACTTGTACACAGAAAACTATAAGACACTGATGAAAGAAATTAAAGATGATAGCTACAGATGGAGAGATATACCATGTTCTTGGATTGGAAGAATCAATATTATGAAAATGACTATACTACCCAAAGCAATCTACACATTCAATGCAATCCTTATCAAATTACCAATGGCATTTTTTATGGAAATAGAAAAAAATTCTTAAAATTTGTATGGAGACACAAAAGACCCCGAATAGCCAAAGCAGTCTTGAGGGAAAAAAAACGGAGCTGGAGGAATCAGACTCCCTGACTTCACACTAAACTACAAAGCAACAGTAATCAAGACAATATGGTACTGGCACAAAAACAGAAACATAGATCAATGGAACAAGATAGAAAGCCCAGAGATAAACGCACGCACCTATGGTCAACTAATCTATGACAAAGGAGGCAAGGATATACAATGGAGAAAAGATAGTCTCTTCAATAAGTGGTACTGGGAAAACTGGACAGCTACATGTAAAAGAATGAAATTAGAACACTCCCTAACACCAAACACAAAAATAAACTCAAACTGGATTAGACACCTAAATGAAAGACCGGACACTATAAAACTCTTAGAGGAAAATATAGGAAGAACACTGTTTGACAAAAATCACAGCAAGATTTTTTTGACCCACCTCCTAGAGTAATATAAATAAATGAAAAAATAAACAAATGGGACCTAATGAAACTTCAAAGCTTTTGCACAGCAAAGGAAACTATAAACAAGATGAAAAGACAACCCTCAGAATGGGAGAAAATATTTGCAAATGAATCAATGGACAAACGATTAATCTCCAAAATATATAAACAGCCCAAGCAGCTCAATATTAAAAAAACAAAAAACCCAATCCCAAAATGGGCAAAAGACCTAATATCCAAAGAAGATATACAGACTGCCAACAAACACATGAAAGAATGCTCAACATCATTAATCATTAGAGAAATGCAAATCAAAACTACAATGAAATATCATCTCACATCATCTCACAACAGTCAGAATGGCCATCATCAAAAAATCTAGAAACAATAAATGCTGGAGAGGGTGTGGAGAAAAGGGAACACTCTTGCACTGCTGGTGGGAATGTGAATTGGTACAGCCACTATGGAGAACAGTATGGAGGTTCCTTAAAAAACTACAAATAGAACTACCATATGACCCAGCAATCCCACTACTGGGCATATACCCTGAGAAAACCATAATTCAAAAAGAGTCATGTACCAAAATGTTCATTGCAGCTCTATTTACAATAGCCTGGAGATGGAAACAACCTAAGTGTCCATCATCGGATGAATGGATAAAGAAGATGTGGCACATATATACAATGGAATATTACTCAGCCATAAAAGGAAACGAAATTGAGCTATCTGTAATGAGGTGGATAGACCTAGAGTCTGTCATACAGACTGAAGTAAGTCAGAAAGAGAAAGACAAATACCGTATGCTAACACATATATATGGAATTTAAGAAAAAAAATGTCATGAAGAACCTATGGGTAAGACAGGAATAAAGACACAGACCTACTAGAGAATGGACTTGAGGATATGGGGAGGGGGAAGGGTAAACTGTGACAAAACGAGAGGCATGGACATATATACACTATCAATCGTAAGGTAGATAGCTAGTGGGAAGCAGGCGCATAGCACAGGGAGATCAGCTTGGTGCTTTGTGACTGCCTGGAGGGGTGGGATAGGGAGGGTGGGAGGGAGGGAGACGCAAGAGGGAAGAGGTATGGGAACAAATGTATATGTATAACTGATTCACTTTGTTATAAAGCAGAAACTAACACACCATTGCAAAGCAATTATACTCTAATAAAGATGCAAAAAAAAGGAACATACAGTGGAGAAAAGACAACCTCTTCAATAAGTGGTGCTGGGAAAACTGGACAGGTACATGTAGAGGTATGAAATTAGAACACTCCCTAACACCATACACAAAAATAAACTCAGAATGGATTAAAGACCTAAATGTAAGGCCAGACACTATTAAACTCTTAGAGGAAAACATAGGCAGAACACTCTATGACATAAATCACAACAAGATCCTTTTTGACCCACCTCCTAGAGAAATGTAAATAAAAACAAAAATAAACAAATGGGACCTAATGAAACTTCAAAGCTTTGGAACAGCAAAGGAAACCACAAACAAGGTGAAAAGACAACCCTCAGAATGGGAGAAAATATTTGCAAATGAAGCAACTGAGAAAGGATTAATCTCCAAAATGTACAAGCAGCTCATGCAGCTGAATATCAAAAAAACAAACAACCCAATCCAGAAATGGGCAGAAGATCTAAATAGACATTTCTCCAAAGATGATATACAGATTGGCAACAAACACATGAAAGAATGCTCAACGTCATAAATCATTAGAGAAATGCAAATCAAAACTACAATGAGATATCATCTCACATCGGTAAGAATGGCCATCATCAAAAAATCTAGAAACAATAAATGCTGGAGAGGGTGTGGAGAAAAGGGAACACTCTTGCACTGTTGGTAGGAATGTAAATTGATACAGTCACTATGGAAAACAGTATGGAGGTTCCTTAAAAAACTACAAATAGAACGACCATACGACCCAGCAATCCGACTACTGGTCATATACCCTGAGAAAACCATAATTCAAAAAGAGTCATGTACCAAAATGTTCATTGCAGCCCTATTTACAATAGCCAGGATATGGAAGCGACCTAAGTGTCCATCAACAGATGAATGGATAAAGAAGATGTGGCACATATATACAATGCAATATTACTCAGCCATAAAAAGAAACGAAATTGAATTATTTGTAGTGAGGTGGATGTACCTAGAGTCTGTCATACAGCATGAAGTAAGTCAGAAAGAGAAAAACAAATACTGTATGCTAAAACATATATATGGAATCTAAGGAAAAAAAATTTAAAAAGGTCATGAAGAACCTATGGGTAAGACGGGAATAAAGACACAGACCTACTAGAGCATGGACTTGAGGATATGGGGAGGGGGAACGGTAAGCTGTGACAAAGTGAGAGAGTGGCATGGACATATATACACTA
>NW_021703779.1:89832672-89832963 GCF_005190385.1 Monodon monoceros | reverse complement strand
AGGGAGGGAGACGCAAGAGGGAAGAGATATGGGAACATATATATATGTATAACTGATTCACTTTGTTATAAAGCAGAAACTAGCACACCATTGTAAAGCAATTATACTCCAATAAAGATGTAAAAAAAAAAAGAAAAAAGAAAATCTACGAACAACAAATGCGGGAGAGGGTATGGAGAAATGGGAACATTCTTGCACTGTTGGTGGGAATGTAAATTGATACAGCCACTATGGAGAACAGTACGGAGTTTCCTTAAAAAACTAAAAATAGAATTACCATATGATCCAGCA
>NW_021703779.1:89830433-89832272 GCF_005190385.1 Monodon monoceros | reverse complement strand
AATTCAAAAAGAGTCATGTACCAAAATGTTCATTGCAGCTCTATTTACAATAGCCTGGAGATGGAAACAACCTAAGTGTCCATCATCGGATGAATGGATAAAGAAGATGTGGCACATATATACAATGGAATATTACTCAGCCATAAAAGGAAACGAAATTGAGCTATCTGTAATGAGGTGGATAGACCTAGAGTCTGTCATACAGACTGAAGTAAGTCAGAAAGAGAAAGACAAATACCGTATGCTAACACATATATATGGAATTTAAGAAAAAAAATGTCATGAAGAACCTATGGGTAAGACAGGAATAAAGACACAGACCTACTAGAGAATGGACTTGAGGATATGGGGAGGGGGAAGGGTAAACTGTGACAAAACGAGAGGCATGGACATATATACACTATCAATCGTAAGGTAGATAGCTAGTGGGAAGCAGGCGCATAGCACAGGGAGATCAGCTTGGTGCTTTGTGACTGCCTGGAGGGGTGGGATAGGGAGGGTGGGAGGGAGGGAGACGCAAGAGGGAAGAGGTATGGGAACAAATGTATATGTATAACTGATTCACTTTGTTATAAAGCAGAAACTAACACACCATTGCAAAGCAATTATACTCTAATAAAGATGCAAAAAAAAGGAACATACAGTGGAGAAAAGACAACCTCTTCAATAAGTGGTGCTGGGAAAACTGGACAGGTACATGTAGAGGTATGAAATTAGAACACTCCCTAACACCATACACAAAAATAAACTCAGAATGGATTAAAGACCTAAATGTAAGGCCAGACACTATTAAACTCTTAGAGGAAAACATAGGCAGAACACTCTATGACATAAATCACAACAAGATCCTTTTTGACCCACCTCCTAGAGAAATGTAAATAAAAACAAAAATAAACAAATGGGACCTAATGAAACTTCAAAGCTTTGGAACAGCAAAGGAAACCACAAACAAGGTGAAAAGACAACCCTCAGAATGGGAGAAAATATTTGCAAATGAAGCAACTGAGAAAGGATTAATCTCCAAAATGTACAAGCAGCTCATGCAGCTGAATATCAAAAAAACAAACAACCCAATCCAGAAATGGGCAGAAGATCTAAATAGACATTTCTCCAAAGATGATATACAGATTGGCAACAAACACATGAAAGAATGCTCAACGTCATAAATCATTAGAGAAATGCAAATCAAAACTACAATGAGATATCATCTCACATCGGTAAGAATGGCCATCATCAAAAAATCTAGAAACAATAAATGCTGGAGAGGGTGTGGAGAAAAGGGAACACTCTTGCACTGTTGGTAGGAATGTAAATTGATACAGTCACTATGGAAAACAGTATGGAGGTTCCTTAAAAAACTACAAATAGAACGACCATACGACCCAGCAATCCGACTACTGGTCATATACCCTGAGAAAACCATAATTCAAAAAGAGTCATGTACCAAAATGTTCATTGCAGCCCTATTTACAATAGCCAGGATATGGAAGCGACCTAAGTGTCCATCAACAGATGAATGGATAAAGAAGATGTGGCACATATATACAATGCAATATTACTCAGCCATAAAAAGAAACGAAATTGAATTATTTGTAGTGAGGTGGATGTACCTAGAGTCTGTCATACAGCATGAAGTAAGTCAGAAAGAGAAAAACAAATACTGTATGCTAAAACATATATATGGAATCTAAGGAAAAAAAATTTAAAAAGGTCATGAAGAACCTATGGGTAAGACGGGAATAAAGACACAGACCTACTAGAGCATGGACTTGAGGATATGGGGAGGGGGAACGGTAAGCTGTGACAAAGTGAGAGAGTGGCATGGACATATATACACTA